>NW_005334936.1:0-1196 GCF_000412655.1 Myotis brandtii | reverse complement strand
CCACGAGCCACCTTGCCTGTGGCTTGTGATCATGATCATGATCTGGATGCCAGGCCGTAGGCAAGGCGGCACCCTGTTCTCAGGAGCCGCCTTGCCTGTGTCCCGTGACTTAGACAGGAAAGTCGGACCACAGGCAAAGTGGCACCAAGGGACCCATGAGCCGCCTTGCCTGCGGACAGTGATCATTATTTGAAAGCCGGACAACAGACAAGGCGGCACCCCAGGACCCAAAGCTGCCTTGCCTACAGCCATGATCCTGATCATGATTGTGTTGTGAAAGCAGGACCACAGGCAAGGCGGCACCCCATGACCCATCAGCCCCCTTTCCTGTGGCCCATGATCATGATCTTTATCGGAAAGCACGGCTTCTGGAAAGGTGACACCCCGGGTCACAGGAGCCACCTTGCCTGTGGCCCATGATTGTGGTTTGAAAGCCGGGCCGCAGGAAAGGGGGCCCCCGGGACCCAGGAGCCGCTGTGACTGCGGCCTGTGATCGTGATCAGAAAGCCCGGTGGCAGGCAAGACGTCAACCTGGGTCCCAGTAGTCGCCATGCCTGCGTCCTGTGATTGAGATTGGAAAGCCAGACCACAGGCAAGTCGACACTCCGGGACCCAAAGCTGCCTTGCCTGCAGCTGTGATCCTGATCGTGATTCGGATCTTAAAGCAGGACCACAGGCAAGGCAGCACCCCAGGACCCATCAGCCATCTTGCCTGTGGCCGGTGATCATGAATATGATCGGAAAGCTGGGCTGCAGGCAAGACAGCACTCCAGGACCCAGAAACTACCTTGCCTTCGGCCAGTAATCGTGATAATGATCATGATCGGGAAGCCCGGACGCAGGCAGGATGGCTGATGGGTCCTGGTGTGCCGCACTGATCATGACAGAGATCGGAAAACAGGTCCGCAGGCAATGCGGCTTCTGGGCACCCTAGAGCCGCCGTGCCTGCGGCCTGTGATTTAGATCTGAGAGCCGGAGAGCAGGCAAGGCAGCACCCCAGGACCCAAGGCGGCCAGTGATCCTGATCATGATCAGAGGGCCGGCGGCAGGCACGGCAGAACACCTGAACCCAGGAGCTGCCTTGCCTGTGGCTTGTGATCATGATCGTGATTAGGAAGCCAGGCCACAGGCAAGGTGGCAACCTGGTTCCCAATAGCCGCCTTGCCTGTGGCCCTTGATCCTGGTTTGAAAGCCGG
>NW_005334935.1:0-324 GCF_000412655.1 Myotis brandtii | reverse complement strand
GATGGTGGCAGGGCAAGGATTTGAAGCCAGAGAGTTCCTAACAATGCCATATACTATGCTAAGCTATGCACTTTTGGTTTAAACTGTTACACACACACACAGACGCACACACACGGGTAAGAATCCTATCTAATAAAGAGGGAATATGCTAATTAATCCTCATGATGTCACCACCCACAGCCAATAAGGAGAGAATATGCTAATTGACTGCCCACCCTCAAAGATGGTGGTGCCCACAGACAATAAAGAGAGAATATGCTAATTGACTACCACGCCCTCAAAGATGCCGGCGCCCACAGCCACAAGATGGTGGCACCCAGTCCC
>NW_005334934.1:0-231 GCF_000412655.1 Myotis brandtii | reverse complement strand
CGTGAGCATCGGGGTCACTGGACAGTGGTTCCTCGGGGGAAAGTCTACGCCGCCAGCGCCGTGCACATCGCTCGCTGAGCCGGCCGGTCACACCGGGGTCCCCACACGGCTTGTGGTCCACGGGATGTGAGGACGCAGGGAAGACCGTAACTTCTCGGCCTCCAACGGTGCAGTAGTTCAGGTTCAGTTCCAATAGAGCCGATTGTCATTCCAGACACTGGAGCACGATTT
>NW_005334933.1:0-268 GCF_000412655.1 Myotis brandtii | reverse complement strand
GAACATACCCTGGCCCAAAGGGAAACAAAGGAAAAAATTAAACAAATGGTACTACATCAAACTAAAAAGTTTTTGCACAGCAAGGGAAACAATTAATAAAATGAAGAGACAACCCACTGAATGGGAGGACATATTTGCCAATGATACATCTGATAAGGTGTTAATATCCAAAATTTATAAAGAACTCAAATAACACCAAAAAATCAAACAATTCTGTTTAAAAAATATGGACAGAGAACCTGAATAGACACTTCTCCAAAGAGGACAT
>NW_005334932.1:0-291 GCF_000412655.1 Myotis brandtii | reverse complement strand
ATTGTGGCCTCATAAAATTATTCAATTATCCCTTTCATTCTATCTTTTTGGAGTGTACAAGAATTTGTGTTAACTCTTCTTTAAGTGGTTAGTAGAATTCAGTCTGAACGTTTCATTTAGAAAGTTTTGATTAGAGATTTGATCTCCTTACTTATGACACGTCTGTTCACACTCTAGTTCTTCAGTTACTTTTATAGTTCATGGGTCTGTGGGAATTTGTTTATTTGTTTATTTGTTTATATAATTTGTCGTTACTCTGATAATCCTTTGAAAATTCAGATTGGTATATAT
>NW_005334931.1:0-201 GCF_000412655.1 Myotis brandtii | reverse complement strand
TAATAGAATCAGGGGAATAGAAAGGGAGTGGACTGATAATTCTCAGGGGGAAGAGGGTGTGGGGAGTGCGGGAAGAGATTGGACAAAAATCTTACACCTGTGGATGAGGACAGTGGGGGAGGGTAAAGGCATGGGATGGGGTGGGAACCAGGTGGAGGGGAGTAATGGGGGGAAAAAGAGGAACATCTGTAATAATCTGAA
>NW_005334930.1:0-208 GCF_000412655.1 Myotis brandtii | reverse complement strand
TGTTTTGCTTTTAACGTCCTTGAGTGCTTCTAGTGTAGTCAGGATGACAGATGGGGGCTGAAGGCAGCTCAGACTGAGGGATGTAGGGTCAGAGGGATGTGTAGTGGCACAGGGAGGACGGGGCAGATAGCAGAGGCAGGGTGACGACGAGTCAGGGAGAGGTGGGAGCCAACCAGGGACAAGGGGACAGAAGGAGTCAGGGAGAGGT
>NW_005334929.1:0-391 GCF_000412655.1 Myotis brandtii | reverse complement strand
CCAGAATAGGCAAATCCGTAGAGACAAAAAGCAGATCTGTGGTTGCCAGGGGCTGGGGAAGGGGGAATGGGGAGAGACTGCTAATGGATATTAGGTTTCTTTTTAGGGTGATGAAAATGTTCTGAAATGGTGATAGTTGCACAATGTTGTGAATGTACTAAACCACTGAATTGTACACTTTAAAATGTCGGAGTTTTGCCTGACCAGCATGGTTCAGTTGTTGAGCATCGACCTATGAACCTGGAAGTCATGGTTCTATTCCCAGTCAGGGCACATGCCTGGGTTATGGGCTCAATCCCCAGTGTGGGGTGTGCAGGAGGCAGCCAATCAGTGAGTCTCTTTCATCATTAATGGGTTTTTTCTCTCTCTCCCTCTCCCTTCCTCTCTGAAA
>NW_005334928.1:0-893 GCF_000412655.1 Myotis brandtii | reverse complement strand
CGTGGCATTAGGAAGGTTGAGAACCACTGCTCTAGTGAAATGTCCCAGTCAATGTCCATTTCTGACAGTCTGCTGAGGAGTTTGTTCTCCAGAGCAGTGCAAGTGGGTGGAGAGAGACATACCAGAAATGCAGCGACAATTTCCTCCTAACCCAAGAGCTGAGGCTAAAATAAGTTCTTCTCCCCAAATAGGAGGGAAAGCAGTTCACCTAAGTATAACTATCTCCATGAGCCGAGTAAAACAGAAGTGAGGATGGACAGACTGTTTGGACCAGAGCAGCCAAGCTGTGGGGCTGTAAGGTCAGTGGGGCCAGTGTCAAGACTAAGATTTATGCCCTTTGAGAGTGTGAAGTCCAAAGCCAGACAGGGCTGAGAAACTACCAGAGAAAAAATATGCAGCTGATGAAACACATGAAGTCTTTCCTGCCTAAACAGTAAGGTCTCAGGACACTCCAGTGAGTCCATCTCCCCATAACTCTCAGTGAGCAGTTCCAGAAGCAGGGGAAAGCAGTGGCTGGCAGGGGAAGAGCAGGGACTGTACAAAAACGGATGGGATGCTTCTGCCATTCATTCAGGAGACAGCTACTGAGAGTCAGCCAGACGCCCCCACTGTGCCTGGGGCTCGGCACACAGACGCATATGAGACCACCTCAACCTTTAAGACACTTACATTCTTAATGACGCTAATACATAGCAAGTGGCTGAGTACCTACCATGTGCCAGGGAGTCTTTTAGCTTCACAAAAGCACTCTGACGAAAGCGGTACAGCAATTATTAGCATTTACAGATGAGGAAACTAAGGTTCAGAAAGATAAAAACTTGCTCAAAGCCATGTCACTAAGAAGTGGTTTCAACTCCAGTTTGGTTATATCCCTTCATATATGAATGAGAAGC
>NW_005334927.1:0-475 GCF_000412655.1 Myotis brandtii | reverse complement strand
ATATATATATACACATATATATATACACATATATATATATCCAAAAAATTGTTCAACTGATGCTACATAAAACATTTCCTGGAAAATTTGTCAGGAGTTTGCATTGTAAAATGAATGTATGTTTTCTTTATGTAATATTATGATGTTTCTTTAATGTGAAACATTAGAGTCATGACATTCTGGTGCAGCCACCTTAATGTGGCTTACATACACAATTTTACAGTGATTAAAAGCAAGCCACTTAATTGGACATTTTAAGGTGAAAAAAAGAGAATACTATTTTCATAAGAGCCAATGACTGAGATGGATGCTAGAAATACAGTTTTAAGTAAGACAAATACAGCCCGGCCAGTGTGGTTCATTGGTTGAGCATTGACCTATGAACCAGGAAATCATGGTCCAATTCTCAGTCAGGGCCCATGCTCAGGTTGTAGACTAGATCCACAGTGTGGGGTGTGCAGGAGGCAGCAGATCA
>NW_005334926.1:0-462 GCF_000412655.1 Myotis brandtii | reverse complement strand
GTGCCGTGTCACCTATAGAGATTTTTTGATCTTTGCAGCCGCAGTAAAACAAAGACGTATATTTTTGATATTTATTTTATATATTTCAATGCCATTGAACAAAGAAAAATCAACCCAAAAAAACGAGTTCGCGTGTCACCTCTGAGGTTCTCCATCACTGATGCTAGTCCTTGCGTTGTAATTTTTTAAAAATATATATTTGTATTGATATCAGAGAGAGGAAGGGAAAGAGAGAAACATCCACGATGAGGGAGAATCATGGACCTGCCGCCTCCTGCACGCCCCCTACTGGTTGGAGATCGAGCCCACAACCCATGGGAATCGAACCCATGACCTCCTGGTTCCCAGGCCGATCGGTGCCTAACCACTGAGCCACACTGGCCGGGTGGGTTGCATGGTTTTTTTCAGCCCGAATCTGACTGATGCAATATATTCAATGTGTTTGTCGCTCTTCTTGCAGCC
>NW_005334925.1:0-394 GCF_000412655.1 Myotis brandtii | reverse complement strand
TCTGCAAATGATATGTATAAATAATGTTTTCTATTTTTACTATAATTACCTCATTTAAAAATTGATATAAAAGTTCAATATTTTAATTTCGTCATTGAGGTATTTTTTCTGACGGGTTTTCCTAAAATTGCTTTTAATAGCTATAATATGCATTTTAACATTTCTGATATAGACAGCCATGGTACACATATTAATATCACCAAAGTAGCTTTGGCTGGGTGGCTCAGTTGGTTGGAGCGTTGTCCCATATACCTAAAGGTTTCAGGTTCAATTCCCAGTCAGGACACATACCTAGGTTGCAGGTTCGATACCAAGTTGGGGCATGAACAGAAGGCAACCAATCGATGTTCTTTTTCACATCAATGTTCCTCTCTCTCTCTTGCTCACTCTCCCC
>NW_005334924.1:0-247 GCF_000412655.1 Myotis brandtii | reverse complement strand
ATTCTGACAGGTGTGAAGTAATATGTCATTGTGGTTTTAATTTGCATTTCTATCATGATTAGTGATGTTGAGCATCTTTTACTATGTCTAATAGCCAACTGTGTGTCCTCTTTGGAAAACTGTCTATTCAGGTCCTTTGCCCATTTTTAATTGGATTATATGGATTTTTTATTTTTATTTTTTTGGTGTTGAAGTTGTATAAGTTCTTTTATAAATTTTGGATATTAACCCCTTATCAGAATATCTT
>NW_005334923.1:0-267 GCF_000412655.1 Myotis brandtii | reverse complement strand
GGCATGTAGTCTTTCATAATATTCTAGTATGATCCTTACTATAACTGTGATGTCTGTGGTGTCTTCTCTATCATTTCTGATTTTGTTTAAATGGGTCTTTTCCCTTTTTTTCTCAGTGAGTCTATTCAGGAGTTTCTCAATTTTATTCATCTTTTCAAAGGACCAGCTCTTTGTTTTATTGATTTTTTTGTGTAGTTTTTTCCCCCTCTATTTTATTTAATTCTGCTATATTTTTTTATTATTTCCTTTCTTCTGCTGACTTTGGGT
>NW_005334922.1:0-1144 GCF_000412655.1 Myotis brandtii | reverse complement strand
GGCATTCCCGGCTGCGTCGGCGTCACCTGGGGCCCGGCCAGTGTCCGAGCACCTGGAGGTAGAGCTGGGCCGGTGCAGACAATGCCATCGGGGCTCTGTGCTCGGTGCTCCTCCGAGCCACGTGATCGTGTAGCGGGTTTGCGGGAGGGACTGAGGGTGTGGGCTGCGGAGGCCAAGTGTGCTGGGTGCCCCGCGGCCCATGTTTTCCCGGGGAGGCCGGTCAGAAAGGTTTCAAATTCCAGAAACAAAGGCTCGAAGGCATATCGCACCCCTGCGGTGCAGGAGTCAAGCAGAAGGGTGTGAGGCGGAACCCTAACTCCTGGGGATCCCTGCTTTTACTTGGGAGCAGAGTCCTGATACATAATTTCCCGGGTCACTCCGGTACCTTGAGTAAATAACCTGGACCGGCAGTTTCTTTCTCCTGCTTTAAGATTCAGACCCATAAGGTGCCCCGAGGCCCTTAATCAAAACCTAAATGATCATTGCGCTATTACAATGAAGTCTCTTTCAATTCCTGCAGCACTTGTCAGCCTGTTTTTCATTTTGGTGGCTGAATCATATACCTCCCCTATTTGGTAAGCCCTTGGCCTGTTTTTCTCCACCCACATCCGTAGCCTTCAGCAGACCTTCCATAAATATCAGGGAAGGTAATTTAAATGTTTTTATCCCACAGTAAGATGGCTTTGCAGAAGGATTAGTCTAAATCAGATCACTCATTTTTCCCCCCCTCTTCCTAGGTTTTTGAAACATGAATCCTTCACTCCTCCTGACTGCCCTTTGCTTGGGAATAGCCTCAGCTACTCCAAAACTTGATCCAAGATTGGACGCACAGTGGTACGAGTGGAAGGCAACACACAGGAGACTATATGGCGTGGTGGGTAACATCTGAAACTGCCCAGAGGGACCCACAGAGAAGGGCCCTGGAGGTCAGGCGTTTACAGCCAGAGAGTAGCTTCCTGAGGTCAGCTGTCCCAGGGCAGTAATGTAATGGCAGCCATTAATGAGCACCCTATGGATGTACATCCCTGTGATGGCCCTTGGAGAACAGCACCCAGTAGTATAAAGCCTTCCCTGGCTGTGGTTTCTCTTCCTTTCTGTCTGTAAATCCCCCTTGGTGAGGGTAGGTTGGGTTTTCAGTAGAAAC
>NW_005334921.1:0-249 GCF_000412655.1 Myotis brandtii | reverse complement strand
TGAAGCCATCTGGTCCAGGGCTTTTATTTGCTGGAAGGTTTATTAATACTATTTCAATGTCATCAGTAGTATTGGCCTATTAAGGTTCTTTGATTCTTCCTGATTGAGTTTTGGAAACTTGTATTTTCTAGGAATATGTCCATTTCATCAAGGTTGTTCAGTTTGTTGGAGTAGAGTTGTTCGAAGTATTTTTTTTACAATCATTTGTACACCTGTGGGGTCGGTTGTTACTTCACCTCTTTCATTTCT
>NW_005334920.1:0-541 GCF_000412655.1 Myotis brandtii | reverse complement strand
CTTTCTTTTCTTTCTTTTGCTTGTGAATTGTTTTTTTGTGGGGGTTTTTTGCCTCTTTATTTGCCTCTGTCTTGTTTCTCTGTATTTTCAGCTCCAGAATGCACCCCTGCCCTGTCTGCCTGCTCGCCCCAGGGACTGCAGAGCAAGCCTATTACTAACTGATGATAGTACAAGGTGACCTAGTAGTGTCTAATTTTAAAATTTAATGGCCATTTTTTAAATAAATGCATGGAGGTTAGAGAAAAAGTTCACAGCTAGTAACAAAAGGTAATGGAAAATTAAAGTGAGAACACAGAATGCTTGGAGAACCTTCCTTAAATGTAGTAAACACCAGAACCTCTCTGGTCACTGGCTAACAAGGCTCCAGTATAATGTGGGAGAGTGTCCTCTACTTCAACTAAAATGTCAATTAGTTGCAGAAGAACAGAAGCTCCTTAAGATGACCCTTTCTGGTGACGAATATCCAAAGACAGTCTTACAGAAAGTCCAAGTATGTAATTCCACTTTAACTTTCATCACCTTTGTTGACCACATCTAGGCA
>NW_005334919.1:0-558 GCF_000412655.1 Myotis brandtii | reverse complement strand
CTAGGTGATGTCTTTGTCTGAATCTCACTTTTTAATGGTTACCTCAGTTACATTTCCATTAACGCTCACTATGCTGGCTAGGTTGGGGCACCTTTGCCCAAGGGCACTTACAGACGGAAACAAAGTTGACCAGAGGGTAACTAGAAGTGATAAAAAGGTGAGTCACTGGGCTGGTGCTCCAGGTGCTGTGGCATTCATGATTTAAGTTCCCAGAATGAGTCAGTTTTATCAGAATTTTAGAGAATAAAGAAATGTTATAAGAACTCCCAGAACTTGGCCAAAAATCTATTTCAATTGGCTTTGTTTATGGCAAGGGGCATTCAAGAAACAGGCAAGACAAGAAAGTGGTGAAGCAATCACCTATAAATAGTAGAGACTGTTTGTTCCAAGACAGTGTGTTCTGTAAAGCACTGTGAATATTTGGATTCTTGCAAAGAACTGTCTCTAGTTCAACTCAGATTTGCAAGTGCAGGAGAGAAAGAAAAGAAAAAATATCCAAGAGAACATGCTGGTGTTTAGTGTTTTGTTTTCATTCTACTCCAGGATGGAACTTTTCCA
>NW_005334918.1:0-297 GCF_000412655.1 Myotis brandtii | reverse complement strand
ATATATCTGCTATCTTCTTGGAAGAGGAGTTTATTCAGGTCATCTGCCCATTTTTTAATTGGATTGTTTGTTTGTTTGGTGTTGAATTGTGTGAGTTTTTTATATATTTCGCATATTAACCCCTCATTAGAGCTGTTTGAAAATATCATCTCCCATTCTCTTGGTTGCCTTTTTGTTTTGTTAGAGGTTTCGTTTGCTGTGCAGAAGCTTTTTAGTTTGATACAGTCCCTTTCATTTACTTTTGTCTTTACTTCCCTTGCCTTTGGGGTCAACTTCATAAAATGTTCTCTCAGACCA
>NW_005334917.1:0-236 GCF_000412655.1 Myotis brandtii | reverse complement strand
GGGACTTCACTTTGAGGAATAATTTGCCAGATGTAAGCATTGCTACCCCAGCTTTTTTCATTTCCATTCGCCTGAAAATTTTATTTCCATCCCTTCACTATCAATCTGTGTGAGTCCTTTGTTCTGAGGTGGGTTTCTTGTAGACAAGATATATGGGTCATGTTATCTTATCCATTCAGCTCCCTCTGTCTTTTGATTAGAACATTTAATCCATTTTCATTTAAGGTTATTATTAA
>NW_005334916.1:0-271 GCF_000412655.1 Myotis brandtii | reverse complement strand
TATATAATAAAAGCCTAATATGCTAAGTATCTAGTTGACCACTTGGCCACTCAACCAATCAAAACGTAATATGCTAATAATATGCTAAGGCCACTCAACCACAGTATGATGTGCACTGATCACCAGGGGGCAGACGCTCCAACCGGTAGGTTAGCTTGCTGCTGGGATCCAGCCAATCGGGACTGAACGAGATGAGCCGGACATACCCTGGAGCCCTCCTGCGGTCCCTCCTCGGCTGGTCAACCTCCTGTGTCCCTCCCCAGCCCCGATC
>NW_005334915.1:0-725 GCF_000412655.1 Myotis brandtii | reverse complement strand
GGATATCAAGGCACAAGGATCTGCAGCCTTTATAAACAGTAGGGCAAAGGAACTCAGTGGGACTCTTCCCCCTCCCCATGTGGGAGTCTGTGCTTGTTTCTCAATAAATTTCCACCTTTGCTATACCATCTTTCGTCCCTGGATTCATTCTTCGACTCCTACGGACAAAGAGCCCAGGACCCATCCTGCCCAGGGGAACACTGCATGTTCCAGTCCAAAAATTCCGTTTCAAAGATTGATAATGGGGGAAATTTCCATGCACACGAAGATCATTCCATCTAGCCAGGTAGAGCATTGTTAATATGAGGCTCTTATTAGTATTTTCATGCATATCACATACAGCACTCTTTTTCACTTTTTTTTTTGCAGTGGCATCTCAATATTTTAATTTGTTCCTCTACTTGTTTGTAAGTTCCACACATTATTAATATTCTTTAGTTTATTCAACTTTTAACTTTCAAACATATATACTCTCATCCCTGTCTAACATATTATTTCCTCTGCATTTAACATTCATTTTGGTTTTACTCAAATTTGGCATTTTTCTTAACTTTTAGTGCAGTTAATATTTTGTGTCTGTCTAAGCAGAAAGCAACTTTATTCATTCTTTAACTCATATTATGTATGGGATTATCCTCTCATGCCACTAGTTTATTAGTTACTCAAGGAAAATGAATAGTGCCTTTAAAATTTTTTATTGTCTAAAGTTTTACATATGTCTCCTT
>NW_005334914.1:0-1248 GCF_000412655.1 Myotis brandtii | reverse complement strand
GGAAGCAAAGGGGAGGGGATATGTGGGATATCTGTAATACTGTCAACAATAAAAATAAATTAAAAAATACATTTAGAGGAAAGAGCAAGAGAAAAGAGCCCTACCCAAGAGTAATTAGGATTATAGAATTCTGAATCCTGAGCTAGCAACTACCACAGATTAGCTAGGCTGTCACCCCACATCACTATAGGAATTTCCTCCTATTATCCGTGAAAGGGGAGAAATTCAACTCATAGCCAGCCCTCTGGAGTATATTGATGGTGTTTTTTTCCATGGACAGGTGAAATAAATCTTTGTTCTTTCTGGAGAATCTTGCATTTTGGCAAAATTCTCAGACACATCAACATTTACTCAGAAGTTATTTTTTTTTCTTTTTCTGTCTTTTTTTAATGTAAATAGATCTAGCATCTCAAAATTTTGACCTCAAAATATGTTAGCAATCATACTGTCCACTATCACCCATTACAAATGATGAAATGGAGGCCAAGAGGCTATGCTCCCAGAAAATCTTATTAGATGGAAACATTCCCCTTATCTGCCTTCACCACCAAGCAAACCTCATATTCTTCCTGAAACCTAGCTCAAATTTTACACCCACAAAGGAGGACAACTTCCCAGACTCCCGTAGGCATTTATTATTCTCTTAGCCTCCCCTGTGGCATTTGCGACATAGCCTTCTAATAGGATTTATCACCTTTGTTACACATCTCCCTGGTTGTGAAGCCTTGAGCAAGTTTCATAGCTTAATCTGTTTTTGCTAGAAGCAACAGTCCCTCTGTTGCAGGGATATCATAGGAATTAAAAGATAACCATCAGATAATCATCACAAAGTGCTTATTTAGCACATTGCCTGGCACAATCTGCATGCTCAATAAAACTTACTGCTTTGGGGTTGACTTACATATCCTTCCCTTTCACTAATCAGGGAGATTAAAAATGAGCTCTTATTCAGTCTGTAATCCAGTGATTGACACTGTGTTGTGCACATAGCTTACTTTCAATAAGTTACTGTTGAATATTCTCATATGCTTGGTCCCTGGTGAAATCCTTTCTCCATGTGCCAGAATAAGCACCATGTTTTTTTAATGTTTTATGTATGTATTCTTAACTAAAATTTTTTCCAAAAGTTTAAAATACGACAATGAATAAGCCAATGCTTTTGTTATGTGTATCCTTAGCAAAACCTAGCAACTAGCCTCCTTGCAATTTTTTTTTGTTTTACTTGAGAAATTTCATACCAGGTTTAAT
>NW_005334913.1:0-249 GCF_000412655.1 Myotis brandtii | reverse complement strand
ATTCCCCTATATTTAATTAAATTTAATATCTCTTACATGAAGAGAACTCTATTCTAATTGGTTTGTGTAAGAATGTATATAACAAATTATTCTAATATTTCCAGAAGATGAAATAAACTTCTAATTCTTTAATTGTGCTAGCTCAGTATTTCTCAAAAGTGTGTCTCAATGTCATCTATGGGCTCTTTTCATGAATGTCTATGAGATCAAAACTATTTTTATAATAATATTAGGACATAATTTTTAAAA
>NW_005334912.1:0-266 GCF_000412655.1 Myotis brandtii | reverse complement strand
AGGGACTGCGGGCCAATCAGGATGGTGGGGGCCCATCAGGGGTTGGGCCAGCAAGGGCGAGGGGATGCAGGAGGTTGACCAACTAGCCCTGCCCAGTATTGGAGTGAGAGAGGCCGATCAAGGGCGGAGCTGCAGGGGGAGGGGCTGTGAGAGGTTGGCCAGCTGGCCCCACCCCCTGATCGGGCTGGTTCACTAGCTGTAGTGGGCATCATAGCTACTGGTCCGATCATTCTGGTCGTTACAGCATTCTGGTCACTGGCTTTTTA
>NW_005334911.1:0-1253 GCF_000412655.1 Myotis brandtii | reverse complement strand
GACAGTGTCAGCGGGCCTGTGGGAAGGGCATGCGGGGCTACACCCAAGACAGATCACAGAAGTGAACTTCAAGAACTTGATAACTGACATGGAGGCCGGGCGGCGGAGGAGCCGGGCCCCTGTGCTGACAGAAGCAGAAGAGAATGAAGCCTCAGAAACTCACTGATGTGCTGACCGCAAGGCCAGGGGTGATTTCTGGACAGCTCTTTCAGTCAAGTGTGGAGGGAGAAGCCAGCAGGTGGCTAGAAAGTGGGGGCAGGAGTGCTTTTTTAATCACTTTTCAAAGAAGTTTGGCCTTGAAAGAAAAAAGGAAAGAGGAGTTGCAGGATCCAAAGATACTTTTCGCCATGAGAAGTGAGCCTATCTGTGGGCAAGGAGAAAAGATAAGACTGAGGACGGAGGCGTGTGTGTCATTAAGGAAGCCAGGTCTGGAGATAGCGGTTGGGCTGGGGCTGGGGCTGGGCCTGGCCGGGCGGGAGAGCCCTGGCCCTCAGTCAGCCTCGCTGTAGGAATAGCTAATGAGGTGGGCTTGCCCTTGAGCCTGACAGAGCCCCTGTGTCCTGCTCTGTACCCTGCAAACCATAATGAAAATTAAATATAAGTCTATGCAAGGCACTCACTGAGAGTCTGAACAGCAGACCCGTGGTCAGTGACAACATGAGGACAGTGGCAACAGCGGGGAGAATCTCCATGTGCAGGGCTCTAAGAGAGCTCCCAGCACACAGTGTGTCCTCAGGCCTGGCCCTGATGCCCATGGAATTATAAAGAAGCTGTGAGGCACAGATAGGAGCTCATGCAGGATATCCCCTGGAGTCACCCTCCTCTTCCCTTCCTACTTGTTGTCATCGCCGTGTGCAATGTCCTGGATCCCAGCGTCCTTCTAAGGAGTTTGCAGAGGTCCTTGAGTGGCAAATGTGTCAGGTGTGGTCCAGGGCTGAAGGCAGGAGTTGGGTGCAGAACCCACCAATGGAAGAAGAGCTGGGAAGTGGAGTGTGCTCTGAGCAAAACTTCACATCCAAACAAGATGAGCTGAGAGCAGAGGGAGACAAAGGGCCGGAATCAGAGATCACTCCAGGCGGGTAGGGATGGTGGAGTCCCCCTTCACAGGACAGGAGGTGTGGCCCTCAGGTGAGGAGGGAGCTGTTCCAGGTGCTGAACCAGTCTGAGCAGAGGTGATGGGTGGGCACAGGCATCCTGACCACGGCCACCAGCAGCTGCTCAGCTTCTACCGCGTATTTGGCAGCTGCACTCAA
>NW_005334910.1:0-898 GCF_000412655.1 Myotis brandtii | reverse complement strand
CTCTCTCTCTCTCTCTCTCTCTCTGAGTATATGTCATAATCATATCACATTGTAGTGAAATTTTTTTAAACTGTAAAAAGTGAACATGTGATTCGCAAGCTATGTGATGTTATAGGGAAACATTTTAGACCTTTGCTGTTCTGGGAGTTCAAAGGCTCAGAGCTTTCCTGAGCTCTGCCTTCAACTGACTCATGGCCATGAATAGAATACTCACTTCTCCGGAACTCAGTTTCCCCCACCTGTCAAATAAAGTCATTGCACTGATCTTTAATGTCCCACCAACTGTAATGTCTGATGATTTCATGAATCTAAAAATTGCCTTTTGGGGATAGGCCTATAGGATATAAATTACAGTAAAACTGACTAAAAATTAAAAGGAAAATCATCTGCTATTTTAGCCTAATAAGAATTACTTAACTGCACAAAGAGAACTCATCAGGCTTAATAGGAACTCTTAATTCTGTGGATCTACCACTTTTTTATTTTTCCTCTGACAGTTATCTCTAATGAGTATGTCAAGGGCAAGATGAATCTGTGATGACACAAAGCCAGCTATGGAAATATTTACCTATATGATGGCTAAGGAGAGGGGACTATAACCCAGATTAAATGGATATTTACAAAACCCAGTGAACTACCTCAAAATAGGGTTCTCTTTTGGCTTTTTCTACTGATAATGGTAGTAACATAATCTTTAACTTTTTGATTCAGCTTGTTAAATATTGTCTACTTAGCTAATTAAGCCCTGATTTATGTCCTACATAAAAATAAATCTCCTCTTAAGACTTCTTACTAGTATATGGGAGTGATTTGCACCTCCCAGTTTTGAGCCACTCAAGCTGTTCACTTCATAAGGGATTGGTGCAATAAGCTGCATTTATCAGTATTCCAAATACCA
>NW_005334909.1:0-554 GCF_000412655.1 Myotis brandtii | reverse complement strand
TGTTTTACAACAACTGCTTGAAAACTTTCCTTCAATTTTAGAAAATATTTGAAATCATGGACAAATTAGAATTTCACACATTTTCTGATTTTTACCACAATTTCAACTACAATAAGGTGATAAGCAAATACATGCTGTCACTCTTCTGTTGTTGCTGTTGCCACTGTCCTGGGTGGGAAATGACAGCTCCTTATTCCTGAAATTCACACTCTCTGGGCTCCGAGGCTGTATTTTCATGTTCTTTGTTCTTGGTTCTGAGATGTTTATATCCTTTCTCAATTTTCTATTTATGTTTGTCTTTTTCTTCTCAATGTGTGGAAATTCTTTATACAGGGCGTCCCAAAAATGTATACACACTTTAAATGACTATAAAGTCGGTGTGTATGAATGTACAGTCCATTTTCAAAATTTAAAAGAATCTACTGAAATGAATACTTTTTTGTCAATGCCTGTTTTCAAACTGATGGCCGTTCTGGTCTAGTCACTGCTGATAACGCAAAGCAATGGAATTGTAAATATCAGGAATAATTTCGTTCGGTATTTATAGGCCATCG
>NW_005334908.1:0-718 GCF_000412655.1 Myotis brandtii | reverse complement strand
GCGTTCGCTTTAACACAATTCCTTCTGTAAAGTCTCGGACATGGAAAGACAGTGCACACCACATAACACAAAAGAATCGGATTTAATAAGCTTCCTTTTCATAGGTCTTGAACAGGGAGCGATGATGTACACTACATATTTTTGCAGTGGTTACATAAACCGATTCAGGAATTACAGTTGACCCTCGAAAAACATGGGTTTGAACTGGGCGGGTCCACTTATATTTGGATTTTAAATAATAAATATAGTTGGTCCTCTATCCCGGGTTTTGCATCTGCAGATTCAAGTCACTGCAGATGGATAACAGTATTTTCAGTCTGCGGTTGGGAGTCCACGGATGTGGAGGGCTGACTGTACGCATCGATCTACCCCATTTTATGTCAGAGACTTGAGCATCCATGGATTTGGGTATCTGTGGGTGTCCTGAAACCAATTCCCCCAAAATACCAGGGATGACTGTTAAGTTTTGGGGGAGTCAAAACTTATACATTTGACTATTGAGGGGTCAGTGCTCTTAACCCCTGTATTCAGTGGTCAACTGTATTTTAGTATTTGGTTAAACTGGAAAATATATTCTTTGAGCTCCTTAAAGAGAAAGCCAGAGTGCCCTGGCCAGCGTGGCTCAGTTGGAGCGTTGTGCCGTGCACCTAAAGGTTTCAGGTTTGATTCCTGGTCAGGGCGCATACCCAGGTTTCTGGTTCAATCCCCAGTCGGGGTG
>NW_005334907.1:0-257 GCF_000412655.1 Myotis brandtii | reverse complement strand
CAGCCAACCTCCCGCAGCCGGCCAACCTCCCACGGTCCCTCCGCCCCGCCAGCCCCCCATTGGCCCCGATTGGGACTGGACCAGACGGCCCCGATCAGCCCGGATTGCCGGACAGGCTGAGAGACCCCACCCGTGCATGGATTCGTGCACCGGGCCTCTAGTTTAATAATAACAAATAAAAATTTTAAAATAAGTAAAGGCGAGGCCCAGACAACGTGGGCGACGGGGCCAGCGTCCTTCCCTGGCGGGGGTGCACT
>NW_005334906.1:0-274 GCF_000412655.1 Myotis brandtii | reverse complement strand
CTTCCAGATGACAGCACGCTGACCCCAGAGGCTGCCTCAGATCTGTCCGTGGGGAATTGAAAGCTCTGAATGGCAGGAGCCTTCCCCAGTGCTCACTGACCTCTTTTATAACAGCAGCCTGGGCTGATTCCCTCCATTCATCTCATAATCGGGCAGATGGGTGCAGTCTGCTCTGTCTTCCTGGGCAGGAGTTGCTACTGCTTCTCAGGCCTCTCCCTCTCATGTGTGGGCCCCTCTGAGCACCCAGACAAGGGGTACGGTTGGCCAGGGGAAG
>NW_005334905.1:0-200 GCF_000412655.1 Myotis brandtii | reverse complement strand
CCCTGAGCTGGGCTCACTGCTGGCAAGCACGGCGGTGGGAGGACCCTCTCCCTCCTCTGTGGCAGCACTAAGAAAGTCCAACTGCCATCAGTCGGACATCCCCTGAGGGCTCCCGGACTGCAAGAGGGCACAGTCTGGGCTGAGGGACTCATGAGAGTGCACGGATGTCCTGCACCAGGCCTCTAGTTATAAATAAATGT
>NW_005334904.1:0-632 GCF_000412655.1 Myotis brandtii | reverse complement strand
TTCCCTGGCCGAGCACCCGGATGGAACCGCTTTTCCGGGGTCTGGTGCGCCTCTTCTGTGCGCGCAGGGCGCGGGGCGGGGCCCGAGGGTCGAGAGGGGGCGGAGCGTAGGGGGATGGGGCGGGGCGAAGGAGGAGAGGGAAGTGTGTCGGGAGGGTGGAGGTCGATTCCCGTTTCCTTTCGTTACGCTGTTACTCCTAACCCGCCGACGGGGAGTCCTTCGGGGTGTCTGTCCTGCGGTCCCCTGCAGCCCCAAGCCAGGAATGCATGTCCGATGTCTGTGCGGCGGGGTACGGGTCCCGCTGGCTGCGTCCCCGCCTCGCCACGTGCGCAGCAGCGGAGGCGGCCCTCCAGCTCTGAACAAGGTCAACGATGCCTTGGAGCGCTGCTGCCGCGATTTGGGAGGAAAACACCCGACCCTGCAGCGTGGGTCCCCCCTTCCCTTCAGAACACGACTTCCATTAGGATCCCCCGGGCCGCAGGCCTAGGTCCTAGGAATGTGAGGAGGGTGCTGTGGGGCTTTTTCCACCGGGTCACAGGTCCCTGGCACCAGAGAGCCTTCATTTCCTTTTATTAGAGCTACGTTATTAGGAAATCAGCAAAAGCCAAAGCTGGACAAAAGCAAAGCCTAGA
>NW_005334903.1:0-499 GCF_000412655.1 Myotis brandtii | reverse complement strand
AGGTAGGTAGATACTAATCTTAGGTTTTGCTTTTTCTCATGTCTTTTTAAGTTATCCCAGAAACTATGTCCCAGTTATTTACTGAGAAAGTGTTTTTCGACTGAATTGCAGAGGTTAATCACATGATCAATGAAAAATGATCTTGTTATGTGAAATTATACTGATGCCTCTTCCCTTTCTTGTCTAAGGTGAAGTTATTAAGCTAACCGATGTGAAAGACTTCTCCTTGCCCTTGTGGCTCATATTTATCATCTGTGTCTTCTATTATGTGGCGGTGTTCCCTTTCATTGGACTGGGGAAGTGAGTATTCTCTAGCATTCCACTTCTGCTGACTAAATTATAATGAGATTCCAATCACATAAATGTAATTGTTTAAGCTGTTAATCTTGCTTCTCTGCTTATAGTTTATATATATATACACAGGAATTGTTTCATATCCTGGGATACAACTGATTTTCTTAGCTTAAGGTTTAGTATTGTTTAATATATTTTTAATATT
>NW_005334902.1:0-285 GCF_000412655.1 Myotis brandtii | reverse complement strand
ATTCTAAAAGGAATAGGCTTAGCCCAGCTGGTGTGGCAAAGTGCTTGAGCATCAACCTATGAACCAGGAGGTCAGGGTTTGATCCCCTGTCAGGGCACATGTCCAGGTTACAGGACTGGTCAATGATTCTCTCTCATCATAGATGTTTCTATCTTTCTCTCCCTCTCCCTTCCTCTCTGAAATAAAAATAAATAAATAAAAAACATTAAAAAGTGATGAGAAATAAAAATAAAAGAAATATGCCTTTATGCCCTAGCTAGTTTGGCTCACTGGATAGAGCATCAG
>NW_005334901.1:0-258 GCF_000412655.1 Myotis brandtii | reverse complement strand
GGCTTCCTGTGGAGCAATGGGCTTGGGAGGCCTGCGCCCGGAGAACCATGCAACTGTAGTGTCCAGAGTTCTGCAGCTGTGAGGTGAGAAGCCTCAGTTTTTGCTGCTTCACCTGTGGTAGATAGGCACACGCTCCCAGTGGTGGCTCACAGGGACACCCACGGTGCGTTTGCCAGCGTGGCGCACTGAAGCACTCTGAAGGGCTCTGGCACTTAAGCCACGTAATTGAGGCATCTGTGGGCAGGTATCCAGGATGAG
>NW_005334900.1:0-250 GCF_000412655.1 Myotis brandtii | reverse complement strand
AAGTGAGAATATTTGAGACTGACAAATCAGAATATTTAAATTGTAAAGGGCTTCTTCCATTAAGACTTGGGGAAATGTACCTTATCTTATTTTTTTGGAAACCTAAAAGTTAACATCTGCTGTACTGTCTGGATACACACCTGATGCTAGACAAAGAGTTTCTGAGAAACATGCCCTAAAATTTTGGACTGATGGAACATTAAACAATGACTGCGGAGTTGAGAAAATTGGACCCTTTTTAGATGCTGGC
>NW_005334899.1:0-694 GCF_000412655.1 Myotis brandtii | reverse complement strand
TCCCTGCTGATAACCTAGGAACAGGCTGATTTTTGCAGCAGCAGGATGGGGTAGAGGGGGATGTTGCAGTGGCAACAAAGGGCTCAGCCAGTCCTGCCAGGACCTGCGAAGCTGAGATAAGAGTTGTCTTGAGTCAGGGTAAGGGGGCCAGGACCTGTATCCCCATGCCAGCCTGCCAGTGGTTACATACTGCTTTGGGAAGGGGCACAGCACGGGAGAGGTGGCTCTCTTCTGCAAGCAATAGTCCCAGGAGCTGGAGAGCGATTTCTTTGTTTACAGTGAGGAACTGGGTGGCATGTCACAGCATCCACTCAAATAAGCAAGGACTGGAACTGGGCGAGAAGCAGGAGTCGGCCTCTGCATCATCAGCTTTCCTTTTCTCTGTGTCATCACCCAGACATCTCTCCCCTTGAAGGAGCACGCATGGCCACGGGCATTTCCGGACCTGTGTTCTACCAGCTCGGCTTTCCCCCTGGTTCCAGCCAAAATCCAGTATTGGACTCTTACTGACTAGATAGGTGACTATTCCTTAGCCAGTATTATTATTATAGGGATAACACTAGAGCTGCTGTAGTTTATAAAAGATGCAAATAATCACAAATAGTAGCACTTTACCTATTGCACAGATTCAGTGAAATCGTGAATTAAAGTTCAGTGCCTAGAATGCGTAGATGTCCAATCTAGAACTGCTGCT
>NW_005334898.1:0-391 GCF_000412655.1 Myotis brandtii | reverse complement strand
GGCCTCTCGTATAATATAAATAGCTAACAGTAATTGTTTTTTGTAAATTACTGGGAAATTGTTTTATGTAAAGAAATTAGATAGTTATCATGAAACCAAGATAGTAAAATCAAATGAATATATTCAATATAATTCATATCTTAAAAGACACAATAGGATTAGAGAAAGTTTTGGATGCCATATCATATATGATAGTGACCAACATAGTCAATGTTGCATTGCTAAAGATGACATTTTCTGAGGGGGGTCAATAGGGGCACTTTGCTGAGTGAGGAATGACATTTCGTGGAGGAGCATGAGATGGTATAGCTGAAACCATTGTCAGTTCATTTAATACTCACCTTTTAATAAGATTTAGAGCTAACATTCCACTTAAAAGTAACCTGATTTT
>NW_005334897.1:0-661 GCF_000412655.1 Myotis brandtii | reverse complement strand
TTTTCTAGGGAGTTAAGCACATCAAAACAAAGAATAAATATCTCTTTTTGAGGGGGAGGAGAGCGGCAGAGGCCCTGCAAATAGAGGGGTCGTTAAACCGTGGGAGAAGGCTCCAGCCTCCCTCCTCGCTGGGGGAAAGGCTCAACAGTTAGGGCCCATGGTCTGTTTTCTGTGAGTGTGAAAAAGTAAAGGCTTGTCTTTCTTTCAACCACATGTTAAAGTTCTCTTTATCTCCGTTCTCCTCCTGCCGTAAGGTTGGCATATGTAGTAGAAGGAAAGCACTGTGCTTCTGATAATTAATGCATTACAAAGTGCTATCAAGTCACTTTGGGGAGCATCCTGCCAGCCAGTGTAGAAGAGGCGTATTCCTCCCCAGTGTGAGTTTTCTTTATGTAGACATCACTGTGTATGTAACTTTCCCCAAAACAGTGCGATGCATCAGGATAGGAAACTCACATGTTTTTTCTGCAGCAATGAGAAGTGTCTAATAATTTGAGATTCTCTTTGACCTGCACAAGTTTTGAGACACTGAGTACATATGGCAAAGAGGCTGTAGAGAAAAATGGTGACACAGTTTTACTTTTAAAAAGTGCACTCAGTTGGCCTGGCTGGTGTGACTCAGTGGGTTGAGCGTCGTCCCATGCACCAAGAGGTCGCTGGT
>NW_005334896.1:0-215 GCF_000412655.1 Myotis brandtii | reverse complement strand
TGTGTCCCCTCTGATGCGGGGCTCAGGGTCCAGGCCATCCTGGTGACCAGATGGGACCTACTCCAGGGCCCTGATCCGAGGGCCATGTGTGCAGAGGGAGGAGAGCCCAGGGCTGGGGCTGAGCAGGAGGACAGGGAGCCCGAGGACAGAGACACGCTGGGACAGGGTGCAGGGCCCCGGGACCAACCTGAGGGCGGAGTGGAGACGTCCTCCTC
>NW_005334895.1:0-343 GCF_000412655.1 Myotis brandtii | reverse complement strand
TTTAAAAAAATCTTTATTGTTGAGAGTATTACAGATGAACCCCCTTTTCTCTCCATTTCTCCCCTCCAGCTAGATCCCACCCTGGCCCACCCTATTGTCTATGTCCATGAGTAATGCATATATGCATATTAGTTCTTTGGTTAATCTCTTCTCACATACACTCCCTCTTATCTCTGATATTCAGCAGTCTATTCCATGCTTACATGCCTCTGGTTCTATTTTATTCATCAGTTTATTTTGTTCATTAGATTCTTATTGGTTTATTTTGATTTTTAGATTCAATTATTAATAGATATGTATTTATTATCATTTTATTGTTCATACTAGAGGCCCGGTGCACAAA
>NW_005334894.1:0-232 GCF_000412655.1 Myotis brandtii | reverse complement strand
TATGCAAATTGTCCCCTTGGGTGGTTGTTCCACTGGGTGTTCAACTGGGAGACCAGGAGTTAGGCCGCTGGCTATGATGTGCACTGACAACCAGGGGGCGGTGTAGAGCATGGCAGGTGTCGGGGATGTGTCGCTGGCAGCTGGTGGCAGTGGAGGCACTGCTGGCCCCATGGGCCTCCAGGAGAGCAGGACCATGGCGGGATGGTGGAGCAGGAGAGCAGGTGGCGCCAGG
>NW_005334893.1:0-237 GCF_000412655.1 Myotis brandtii | reverse complement strand
ACCAATATGGAGGGGAAGCAGCAATAAAATGATCTAATGCGTTAAGACCAAGCCTTGCAACTCAGAGCCAAAATAATGCCGAGGTCAAAGACCAAGTTATGAGCAGAAACAAAAGCATTGTCTATAACTCATCTTATGATTTTATGGGAAAGCAAATTAAGTGTATTCATGGTATTATGAGAATAAATATGTCAATATAGTACTAAATTCTTAATGGTCACAAATTGAATATTAATT
>NW_005334892.1:0-400 GCF_000412655.1 Myotis brandtii | reverse complement strand
TTTATTCTAAAGAGGGAAAAAAATACAAATAACACAAATTAATTTAATTTCAGATTTTAAGAGAGATTGACATTTAAAAAATAAAGCCTAACCATAAAAGCAGAAATATACTTAATCTAACTGGCATATACTTTACAAATTTATTACTTGAAACTGAAAATTTTAGTTAAAATTTAGTTGCTCTTCCCAAAGTTTAGTGAAAGAAATTTGCCCTTCAAATTTTTTGGACATTTCACCAAACTAATATCAAGCAAATGGAATAAAATACCAAGCAACTTATAAATAACTAGAGGCCCAGTGCATGAATTCATGCACAGCCAGGGAGAGGATGCAGAAGGTTGGCTTGTCTGGCCTGCCCCTGATCAGGGTGGGGGGGCCGATCGGGGGCAGGGGTGGCCAG
>NW_005334891.1:0-214 GCF_000412655.1 Myotis brandtii | reverse complement strand
GCCCATTTCACTTAGCATAATAATCTCCAGTCCATCCATGCAGTCTCAAAAGGTAAGAGATCCTTCTTTTTATAGCTGCATAGTATTCCATTGTGTAAATGTACCACAGTTTTTTTTATCCACTTATCTACTGATGGGCACCTGGACTATTTCCAGATCTTAACTACTGTAAATAAACTGTTATGAACATAGGGGTGCACATATTCTTTCTGAT
>NW_005334890.1:0-284 GCF_000412655.1 Myotis brandtii | reverse complement strand
TTTGTTTTCGTTTAATGAATGAAGGACTGTCCCCTGGCCAACAAGTTCTAACAGTCCCAACGTCCCCAGCCCTCCATAGAGTGGCTAGGTGACCACTCAGGTCACCCAGAGAGGGATCCATTTTTGTTTCTCTTCTTGGAAAGTCTCAGCTGTGAGCCGATACAGAATTAGGTCATCAAGGACTAGTTGTCTGCAAAGTCCTATACGTACAGACATGAGTAGGTGGCGGCTGGTTGGGGCATGGAGATAAAAGAGAGAAGGAGAGAGAGAGAGAGAGAGAGAGA
>NW_005334889.1:0-296 GCF_000412655.1 Myotis brandtii | reverse complement strand
TTTGGGGTGTTTGCTTTTTTAAAAAATTGATTTTTAGGGAAAGAAGATAGGAGAGGGACAGAGAGATAGAAACATCAATGAGAGAGAATCATCAATCAGCTGCCTCTTTTACAACCCTTACTGGGGATAGAGCATATAACCAGGGCATGTGCCCTGACTAGGAATCGAACTACTAATCTCTTGATTCATGGGTCGATGCTCAACCACTGAGACATACCAGCCGGGCTGGGCATGTTTAGTTGTTAATACGGGTCTTTGCGAGAGTCTTAGGGCACCTTGGAACACCCAGCAAGAGA
>NW_005334888.1:0-225 GCF_000412655.1 Myotis brandtii | reverse complement strand
GCAAGCAGGTGAGCGGTTAGGAGCCAGCAGTTCAGGACTGTGAGAGGAATGTCTGAATCCCCCAAGGGGTCCCGGATAGGAGAGGCTGCAGGCTGGGCTGAGGGGACTCCCCCTGTGCATGAATTTTGTGCACTGGGACTCTAATATCTAATAAGAGACTTTATTTAGAACCCAATAATAAAAAGCCCACCCAATTTTAAGATGGGCAAAGGATCTAAATAGACA
>NW_005334887.1:0-330 GCF_000412655.1 Myotis brandtii | reverse complement strand
CTTCCTCCTCCTCCTCCTCCTCCTCCTCCTCCTCATCCTTGTCCTCTTCCTCCTCCTTCTTCTTCCTCTTCTTAAAGAATACCCTGCCTGGCCAGCGTAGCTTAGTGGTTGAGTGTCGACCTATGAACCAGGAGGTCATGGTTCAATTCCTGGTCAAAGTACATACCTGGGTTGCCTACTCAGTCTCCAATGGTGGGGGGGCAGGTGGGGGCAGCTGATCAGTGGTTCTCTCTCATCATTGATGTTTCTATCTCTCTCTCCCTCTCCCTTATCTCTGAAATCAATAAATATGTATTTTAAAAAAAGAATACCCTTCAACATTTCATGTAA
>NW_005334886.1:0-233 GCF_000412655.1 Myotis brandtii | reverse complement strand
GACAGCGCTCCCCGAGTCCCACGGGTGAAGGTCTGAGTTCTGCCCTGCGGGGCCGGTCCTCCCAGGGCCTGCAGGCCACAGGGGTGTGAGCTGTTCCTGGTGACCGCTGCCTCCACCAGCCCAGGAATCGCCATTGCGCCCTGGCCCCGCGGCTCCGTTGGTTGGGTGTCGTCAGGGCACTAAGTTGCGGGTTAGGTCCCTGGTCAGGGCACATAAGGGAGGCAACTGATGGA
>NW_005334885.1:0-285 GCF_000412655.1 Myotis brandtii | reverse complement strand
TTCTATATAGAAATGTGATTTTTAGTACAGCCTTTATTCACACGAAATGTAAGTTGACTAAGATCAGGAAAGACAGGACTCGTAAATGTAAAGTACAATAAAAAGAAATTGGTGGTGTCTTGATTGATACCCTCATTCTAAAAGGCATCACAGCTTGCATATTTGAAATATGCTACTGCATTACAACCAGAAATTATTTTGTTGGCCTTGTTATCCTCCATTTTTAATAAACAAGAGTCTGCAGTGCAGCAATATGCATTAAATATTTACTTAAGCATCAACTCC
>NW_005334884.1:0-256 GCF_000412655.1 Myotis brandtii | reverse complement strand
ATCCTCTTGTTGTATTGATCCCTTTAGTATTATGATGAGGCTTTCCTTATCTCTTTTTATGGCCTTCACTTTGAGGTCTATTTTGTCAGATATAAGTGTTGCAGTCCCAGCTTTTTTTTCATTTCCATTTGCCTGAAAAATAGTTTTCCTTCTCTTCACTTTCAGTCTGTGTGAGTCTCTTGTTCTGAGATGGGTTTCTTGTATACAGCATATATAGGTCATGTTTTCTTATCCATTCAGCCACTATATGTCTTTT
>NW_005334883.1:0-219 GCF_000412655.1 Myotis brandtii | reverse complement strand
CCCTAGTCCATCCCCCAAGCACGGGAGCCGGGGGATAATGCGTTGCCGTGGCGACCCTCCCAGGGACCCGCCTCGGCCCACCCGGGCTGCCTCTGGGGAGGGCTGCAAAAATCGGAAGCCCCCAGACCTTCCCCAGAGGGCCGTCGGGACCTCCCTAGCGGGTCTTTAGCTTTGATACGAAGTAGCAAAAGTCAGAACCCACCGGCGGCGGCGGCCGGG
>NW_005334882.1:0-432 GCF_000412655.1 Myotis brandtii | reverse complement strand
GGGATGTCAGAGAGCTGGTTTTGGCCCCATCTCCACAGGCTAGGCCGTGGGACCCCACCTGCCGGAGGGGCCCCACTCACTCCGCACATGCCCTTCGAGTCACGGCACCACCCCAGGTGTGGCCAGCCGAGGAGGGACCAAGAGAGGTTGGCTCCAGGTGTGTCCGACCTGTCTCACCCAGTCCTGCCCCATTGGCCACCTTCTAATTAATTTCCTCTCAAAGTGCACGAATCCGTGCACCAAGTCACTAGCTGGTTAACAAAATTATACAGGTTTCAGATGTACAATTCTATAATATACTTTTTGTATATTGTATTGTGTGTTCACCACCACAAATCAAGTCTCCTCCCATCACTATTTATCTTCCCTTCACCCTCTTCTACCTCCCCATCCACCTTTCTCTCTATTGTCTGTATCTATGAGTTGTGGGGG
>NW_005334881.1:0-347 GCF_000412655.1 Myotis brandtii | reverse complement strand
CAGGGGTGGGTCTCAGCCCATCCTCTGTGCCCCTGCCCAGGCCCTCCCACCATGGGCCCCGGTCCCCTGTCTGCCGGCAGCCCCACTCCTGCTGCTGCTGCTCCCACACACTGCCGGCGCAGACCCCAATTGCACCCGTTGATGGAACAGAGCGATTGGGGCCAGAGCCAGCAGCGGGTGCAAGCAATGGCTACTGCCCCGACCGCCCTTCAGGAGCAGGGACGATGGAGAAGCCCTCAGGGGTGATTGGGGCCAGCAGCTGGTGCTCACACCCACTCATGGCACCAAGCGATTGGGACCAGCGCTGGGCGCCAGCAGCAGGTGCAAGCGGCAGCTCCGGCGCTGGC
>NW_005334880.1:0-415 GCF_000412655.1 Myotis brandtii | reverse complement strand
GAGGGTGCAGGCTGGGCTGAGGGAACCCCCCCATGCATGAATTTTTTGCACCGGGCCACTAATCTATATATATAAAAGCCTAAGCAATCTGTCTACTGGCCCACCAGATGACCGTCCAGTAGCTATGAAGCACACTGACTCCAGGGGGCAGATGCTCAACACAGGAGCTGCCAAGCTGCGGTAACTTGGCAGCAGCAGCTCTCGGGTGACGCACTGGGAACCCGATTCCGGGTTGTGTCACCTAAGAACTGCCCTCTCACAATCCAGGACTCCTCAGGGCATGTCAGAGAGCCGTTTTCAGCCCGGTCCCCACAGGCCAGGCTGAGGGACTCCACCAGTCAATGAATCCATGCACCAGGCCTCTGGTATTAAATAACATACACAAAATGATAATGTATGAAAATGAATGAGTTAA
>NW_005334879.1:0-782 GCF_000412655.1 Myotis brandtii | reverse complement strand
TAATCTGAGAGACAGTAAGGCTACAAAGTGGTCAAGAGACTACCTTTAATTCAAAAGGCGTATCATCTAGTTAAGTAGGCATGCAAGGAGACAAGGTGTTCAAACTACTTAAGTGAATACTGGAGTGTATGTCTGTACAAACTCTTATGGGATCAGAGAAAATGATGACCTAAGTGAATAAAAACGGACATCAAGGAGTGCTTCCCAAATAAATTGCATAGGACACAATAGGAAGATGAATGTAAGAAGAGAACTGGTGAAAGGGAAAAGACTGACAGCAAAGGAATAGAGACATGACGGATGTTCAATCACTCAGGAAAAACAAGCCCTTTGGGGAAATGTGGGACTCCACATGAGTGCAGGGAGTAAAAGATGGCATTTGCTGGATAACAAGCCTGGGTCATGTCAAGAAAAGTCGTGTATGCCAACCTAAGGAGCTTGGACATTTCTCCATAGGTGTGACAGGAGGAAGGGAAAAAGGTGGGAGGAGGAAGAGGAGGAGTCAAAAGGAAGGAAGGAAGGTGGTAGGGAAGTAAAAAAGAAAAGGAGGGAGAAAAATGAGGGGATCTTAGAATTTTTCAGCTCACCCAAAGTATCCAGGGGTTACTTTCGCTCTGGAGCACCTGATCTAAAGTAGCACATGAACTCTTGGGGTGCTGATTTCCCACCTTTGTGCATGTTCTGATACTTCCAAGAGCCACCGAACCTGTTGAGAACCACACCTCATATCCTAAGGAGGGCTTCTTCCTCCCATGCTTCCAGGAAAAACAAAATCCTGGTAT
>NW_005334878.1:0-202 GCF_000412655.1 Myotis brandtii | reverse complement strand
CTCGGCCCCGCCACCATGGCTTTGTCCAGAAGGACGTTCGGAAGGTCTGCCTGAAGGTCTCCCAGTCTAATTAGCATATTACCCTTTTATTAGTATAGACTAGAGGCCTGGTGCACAGGTTGCGAGAGTGCACAGGCCAGGTCAAGGAACCCCACTGGTGCATGATCGGGGCCGGAGAGGGACCGTGGGAGGGCTCCAGGGC
>NW_005334877.1:0-476 GCF_000412655.1 Myotis brandtii | reverse complement strand
AAATTAACCGCCAACAAAGATGGCGGTTTATTTGCATGCATAGGCTCCAAGCCATGGAGTGAGGCCTCATGGCCCCGGGACGGTGGAGCAGTGAGGCCTGATGTTTCTGGGGCCTGCGGAGCAGCGAGGCCTCACATTCCTGGGGCCAGTGGAGCAGTGAGGCCTGATGTTCCCGGGGTCAGCGGAGCAGGGAGGCCTCACATCCCTGGGGCCGGCAGAGCAGTGAGGCCTGATGTTTCCGGGGCCGGGGGAGCAGCGAGGCCTGATGTTCCCGGGGCTGGCGGAACAGCAAAGCTTGACATTTCCTTGGCTGGCAGAGAAGTGAGGCCTCATGGCTCTGGGGCTGGAGGAGCAGCGAAGCCTGACGTTTCCGGGGCCGGCTCCGGCCAGAGCTCGGCCAGAGCGAAGGCCTGGGCCCCGAGTGCCAGAGGCAAACCCATGCCAGCAGCCAGGGGAAAGGAAGGCCTATTGAATGA
>NW_005334876.1:0-314 GCF_000412655.1 Myotis brandtii | reverse complement strand
GACCGGTTGACCAGTTGCTATGACATGCACTGACCACGAGGGAGCAGACACTCAACGCAGGTGCTGCCCCCTGGTGGTCAGTGTGCTCCCACAGCCAACCTCCTGCTCCCCTCCCCCACGCCCACTAGCCCCCCTAGTAGGCCCTGATCGGGGGCTGGCCGGCCAACTTCCCAGGGTCCCCCTCCCCTGGCCATTTGGCCTCCCAATAGGCCTCCATCACCGGCCAGGAAGAGGGACCCCACCCATGCACAAATTTGTGCACAGGACCTCTAGTATACAATATTAATAATGAAAAGGAAGATAAAACTATAAAT
>NW_005334875.1:0-210 GCF_000412655.1 Myotis brandtii | reverse complement strand
ACACTGTGCATTCAGTCCCCAAAACACATACATCTTACAACTTAAAATTTGACCAACATTCTCCATTTCCCCCACCATTCTAGCAATCACTATTCTACTCTCTGTTTCTATGAGTTCAGCTTTTTCAAATTATACATATAGGCCTGCCAGGTGTGAGGATCAACCTATGAATTAGGAGGTCACAGTTCCATTCCCAGTCAGGGTACATGC
>NW_005334874.1:0-464 GCF_000412655.1 Myotis brandtii | reverse complement strand
CTGAGGTCCCTGAGGTTAGGACTTCACCATGTGACTGCTTGGGGCGTGGGTCCTGGTCCCTGGTCCATGAGTTGTGGGAAGGATAACAAGGTGACCCCTAGAGTGGCATTCGTCATGTTGAACTTGAGGCCACTCTCTTGATGGGGTCATGGATATGGCATTAGAGCTCTGTGGCCCACTCATGAATAAACAGTCATGTGCTATGTATGGTACTTTTGTCTTGTCATTGGTATTTAAACCTTAAGCATAACCATCTGTAAGATACTCCTTGAGGGCATATCCTACACCATACTTCTTTTCCTTTCCTGCAGAGTTATTTATCCATCCATCCATCCATCCATCCACCCACTCACCATCTATGTATCCATCCATCCATCCTCCCTCCTTCCATCCATCCATCCGTCCATCTGCTCATCTCTCCATCCATCCATCTGTTGTTTTAGTCAACAAATGCTTTAGTATTG
>NW_005334873.1:0-244 GCF_000412655.1 Myotis brandtii | reverse complement strand
CTGCCTGCCTGCCTTATCACCCCTAACTGCCCCCCTGCCATCCTGATCACCCCTAACCACCTCTGCCTGCTGGCCTGATTGCCCATAACTGTCCCCCTGCTGGCCTGGTCACCCCTTACTGGCCCCCCTGCTGGCCTGGTCTCCCCCAACTGCCCCCCTATGCTGGCCTGGTCACCCCTAAAGGCCCCCCTGCCAGCCTTGTTGCCCCTTACTGCCCCCCTGCCAGCTTGGTTGCCCCCAACTG
>NW_005334872.1:0-272 GCF_000412655.1 Myotis brandtii | reverse complement strand
GCGTGTTTATTTTATACCCCAAATACCAGGAGGTTTTACCAAAACCAAGATAAAGGAGCTTGGGTGGGCCCGAGTTGTATTCATTCCCAGTGCTGGACTGGATTTACATATCAAAACCCACTCCCCAACACCTGGGCAAAGATGAGTCAATGCTGAGAACACTTCTGCCTTTTTGGTAAGATGTGTATTAAAGACGGGGCTCTGCTGACAATTATTAAGGAAAAATGCCCATGTACCTTCCCAGGGGGCCCTCTACATCAGGCTATGTTTGA
>NW_005334871.1:0-511 GCF_000412655.1 Myotis brandtii | reverse complement strand
ACAGCTCAAAATCCTTAAGTAGTAAGAGTAATAAATTTAATTGCATAAAAGAATTCTGCTATATATAGCAACAAAACCAAACCAAAATCACCATAAACGGGGGAAATACAAATGACCAATTGAAAGAGAATCTGCAACTTAATCATAGGCGAGTGTTTAACAGCCTTAATACAGAAGCTTTAAAAAATAAAAAGAATCCCATAAAAAAAATCCTATAGATATAAGCAGCCCACAGAAAAAGAAATACAGATGGCTAACCCATCTAGGTACCTGAGGTATTGACATTACCACTTTCAGGTTACACTCCCACCTCACAAGAGAAATGCAAAGACTATCCCGAAAGCCATGTCTCACCTATCAGACCAAAAAACTCAAATTAAACCAAAACTCAAACTGGACAATATAACCTGTTGGTGAGTCTGTGGGCAAGTAAAATGATCAAGTTCCCATGAAGGGTGCCGGTGGCCAGTCCACCCTTGCTGCTTGACAGTCGCTGCAGGGAAGAAACATC
>NW_005334870.1:0-754 GCF_000412655.1 Myotis brandtii | reverse complement strand
TCACCAAGGGTTTATAATATAACAACTGCAAATTTAAATTTATCAGTATTCTTTTAGAAGTAGGTAGTATTATCAGCATTTAAAGATAAAAAAAACTGAGTCATAAAGATAAATTAAACAACTTACTAAGGGTCATATGGTTATAAACTAGATTTGAATCTAGGCATTCTAACAGCAGAACTTTAACTTCTACCCTCTATTGTCATGAAACTATATTGCCGCCCTCAGGGAATAAAGCCATTGAAAGTAGATTTCCCATTATTTTCTATCTCAGTGCCCTGCTTATTGCCTTCATAGTACTTTGACAATTTACCATGTTATATGTACTTGTTATCTCCTTGATTATTACTCAGATCCTCATAGACCATGTATTCAACTAGGGTAGGAATTGTGCCTGTTTTATTCAGAGCTGAATATCCAGTGCCTAGCAGAATGCCCAGGACAAGTACTTAATCAATTTTTGTTTAATGTGTGAATGATTAATCCATAAATAAGTGCCATGTAGAAATGTTTCCTATTGCTTTCTATAGATGGAAGGCTTTGGCCATCTTTTCCTAGCCGGTGAGCAGTAGTCTCGTTACTGCATCTCCAGGTATTTAAGTTCCGTTTCAATTAGACCAGTCACTGTATAGTTACAAAGCAATCAGAAAACATGCTCCCCATCATTTACAAGTTTACTAACTGTTTTACTACTCTTTAAATCCAGGTATTCTCTATTTCCAAGGCCTGTGACGCCCTCTAATTTGCTACTGAA
>NW_005334869.1:0-505 GCF_000412655.1 Myotis brandtii | reverse complement strand
ATAAAATATATTTAAAAAAAAAACAAAAACAAAAAAAAAGCAAGGATCAAATAGATGCCTGAGTAATGGAGAAACCAACACACATTGCCTCAGGATGATCTTCTATTAAACCTGGACGCCTTTGGGCCTGCTTAAAGTCTCTTGAGAGTTTCTAAATATAAATTCCTGCTTTAAAAACTTAAAACAAAACATGCACAGAGCTCAAAAAAGGGTGAGGGCTCAGACCACCCTGTCTAAAATAGAGTGTCTGGCTTGACGCTCGGCCTGACTTTCCCACACCTCTGGGGGTTTATCCATCTAGTGTCTGTCTTCCCACGTAGATCTTGAGCCCCTAGGACAGTGCCTGGCACGTGGAAAGTGCTCACTATCTGTTTGGTGACCACTCTGATGAATAACACTAGTACCAGCAGCCAGTGCTTATGGACCTCGGCTCTAGGCAGTGTCCTAAGGCAGCCGTGGGCAAACTACGCCCGCGGGCCGGCCCGTTTGAAATGAATAAAACTAA
>NW_005334868.1:0-203 GCF_000412655.1 Myotis brandtii | reverse complement strand
CAACCTGTTGTAACTTTAAGGGGAGAGACCTGGAGTAACTCTCATGCTTATATTGAGAGGAGTTTTTAGGGGTAAAATAGGCAGGTTTAGGGAGTTTTAGAAATAAAGAGGGTCCATGCATATTGGTATACATTAATTTATAAAAAATATTAATGTGCCCAATTTAATAATTTAAATTATTAAATTTAATTAGTTATTTTTTT
>NW_005334867.1:0-277 GCF_000412655.1 Myotis brandtii | reverse complement strand
AAAGGTAAGCTAATTAAAGAGAAGCTCCCCTTATCTTCTGTCATGTCAGCATCCATGTCTGAACTAGCTGCTCAAGATCCCAGAAGCAGACATTAGAACTAGGAGGAAAGAGAGAAAACATGGTCATGCCCTACACATAACACAGTATACTTACTATGTTAGCCAAAACTTAATCAATGTTATAAAGCAATCCAGAAAATATAGGTTTTATTCATGGTTATACACATAACCAAAAATCCATGGCTATCCTATATAATAAAAGAGAAACATGTAAATT
>NW_005334866.1:0-229 GCF_000412655.1 Myotis brandtii | reverse complement strand
ATGATGAGAGACAATCATGGATTGCTCCCTCCTGCACGCTCCCTACTGGGGAACAAACCTGCCACCTGTGCATGTGCCCTTGTCTGGAATCGAAACCGGGACCCTTCAGTCCGCAGGCCAACACTCTTTCCACTGAGCCAAACCAGCTAGTACTAGCTTATTCTCATTGTTTCAAAACTATGTTGTTTGAGCATGCAGTTGTGGGAAGGTACAGGGAAGGAATGAAAAG
>NW_005334865.1:0-248 GCF_000412655.1 Myotis brandtii | reverse complement strand
CTGAGACACCTACGCACCGGTCAGACGGGCTGGGCCTAGAGTCATCAGCTGTGGGCACCTCTCAGTCGCCTCCTGAGTGCAACAGGTCCTCTCCATCCTCTGCCACACAGCACTGTCTGGGCGCGTTTCTGTCAAAGTCAGAGCCAGCGGCAGCCTCCCCCGTTGGGCCTCCATCGCCTGCCCAGTGCCTCTGTGGTATCTTAGTTCTACGGACTCTCCCTGCTGCACACGTGGCCGACCAAGACCCT
>NW_005334864.1:0-255 GCF_000412655.1 Myotis brandtii | reverse complement strand
TGAACAACATAAACTGATGAACAAAAATAGACCCAGATACATAGAAGTATTGAACAGACTATCAAACCTCAGAGGGAAGGTATGGTAGGGATGGAGGGGAAAAGATCAACCAATGAACTCATATTTGCATATGCATAACCCATGGACATAGACAATAGGGTGGTGAAGGCAAGGGTTGGGGGGTGGGGCAGAATGAGAGAAGTCAATGGGGGAAAAAGGGAGAATATGTAATACTTTCAACAATAAAGATTATAT
>NW_005334863.1:0-618 GCF_000412655.1 Myotis brandtii | reverse complement strand
TTTCTAAAAAATAGATAATTTATTTATATAATAGTCCAGACACCACATCATCTCATTTTCTGTTATCTGGTGTGTATGTGTGAGTATGTGTGTGTGTGTGTATAAATATGTGCATAGATATAGATATATAGACGTATAATTTTATTTATAACACCCACTCATTTTTCCTTCTTTATTAAGATAATGTAAAACTTATAGCATATATAATATTTTATTTCAATATAAACGTTTTCTTAAATGTTGTTAAATATGTGGGCAGAGGACCTGAAAATATACCTCTCCAAAGAAGACATACAAACAGCCAACAGATATAGAAAAGATGTTCAAGCTCACTGGCAATCAGGGAAATGCAAATTAAAAAACAAAACAAAACAAAAAAAATAAAAAAAAATAAAAACTACAATGCGATACTATCTTAAACCAGTTAGAGTGGCCATTATCAACAAGACAAGGAACAACAAGTGTTGGAGAGGTTGTGGAAAAACAGGGAACCCTCATTCACTGCTGGTAGGAATGTAGACTGTTAAAACCACTATAGAAAGCCGTCTGGTGATTCCTCAAAAAATTAAAAATAGATCTATCATACGACCTAACAATCCCACTCCTGGGTACATACCC
>NW_005334862.1:0-327 GCF_000412655.1 Myotis brandtii | reverse complement strand
GCCCCCTGTCCCCTCTCTGCCGCAGCCCCGCTCCCGCCACTGCTGCTCCCATGTGCTGATGGCGCCGGCCCCAATCACTTTGTGCCGTCAGTGGGTGCAAGCGGTGGCTGCTGCCCCAATCACCCCTCAGGAGCAGGGGGAAGTGGAGAAGCCCTCAGGGGCGATCGGGGCTGGCAGCCACTGCTCACCCCCGCTTACAGCGCCAAGTGATCAGGACCAGCACCGGGTGCCAGCAGCAGGTGCGAATGGCGGCTCCAGCGCTGGCTGCAGGTGCGAGTGGGGCCATTGCCGGCAGCGGGTGCTAGAGGGGGCTGCTGGCTCTGATTG
>NW_005334861.1:0-289 GCF_000412655.1 Myotis brandtii | reverse complement strand
CAAATGAAAGGGAAAAGACACGAGATAATTTGGGAATGTTGGCGGGCCAGGCGGGTAAGTCCAACTCAGGACGAAGGACTTCCTCCGGTGCTCGGGCACATCAACCTTTTATAGTCAGAGGTCAACAAGGCAGTGGTCACCACAGTTACCCTGTTCTTGTGAGTTTCACTTGTTTTGACCATAGTTACATTTCCTGCACTTCCCACAGCCCATTAGCTACTACCCAGGAAGGATCTAGGGCGCTTCCTAAATTCAAGCCTAATTATGCTAAGAGGACTGTGCTCTCTAA
>NW_005334860.1:0-291 GCF_000412655.1 Myotis brandtii | reverse complement strand
TCTCATCCCGCAAAGATGGCGGTGAGTCCCAGCCCTCTGTTCTGGATGGCTCTCTTCCTCTTGTCTGGACAGGCCTCTCCCTGCACTGTGTGCTTCCTTCCCGGGGCCAGGGGAGCGCCCTCCTCACCCTGCGAGGAGACTCTGCTCTCAGTCCACTGGACTGGCTCCTGCTCTTGAAACCATAGTCATTGGTTTATAATTCCACATTTGTCAACTGAGGATCAAAAGGCATCTAATCCACTGGGTTGTTATAAGGATAAAAGGAGATAATTTATGTAAAGTTACTTAGCA
>NW_005334859.1:0-381 GCF_000412655.1 Myotis brandtii | reverse complement strand
TTGAATAGTTTTATTTCTTTGTTTGAAGTTCATTAAATTTCCTCTTTCATTAATCCTAACTTGTGTATCTTTTAAAAACATGGTTTTATTGATTTTATAGAGAGAGGAAGGGGGGGAGAGAGAGACATCTGTGAAAGAGAGAAACATTGATTGGCCTCGCCCCTGTGATTGGAAGCCCACATCTGGGCATGTACCCTGACTTGGAATCAAACTGGCAACAGGATGATGCTCAACCAACTGGGATTAACTAGCGTCTTTTTTTTTTCTTTTCTTTTTTTTAAAAATCTAAGACATTGTCATTCTTATTTCTAGAAGCCCAATTTGATTGTTTTGTTTTATATCTTTCTTCTCTTTCCCCTTCCTTCCTTCCTTCCTTCCTTC
>NW_005334858.1:0-290 GCF_000412655.1 Myotis brandtii | reverse complement strand
CGCATGTGGCTTGCGAGCCGTGGTTTGCCGACCACGGTTCTAGGGCAAAGGAAATTAAGAAGAAAATAAACAAATGGTACTACATCAAAATAAAAAGCTTCTACAGCAAAAGAAATCATCAAGAAAATGAAAAGGGAGCACATTGTATAGGAGAACATATTTGGCAATGATAAAGGTTTAATATTCAAAATAGATAAGAAACTCATAGAACTCATAAGATTCTGCGGCACACCAAAAAATATATTATTTGCTGGTCCAACCAAAAAAAAAGTAGTTATAATTTTGATTCA
>NW_005334857.1:0-255 GCF_000412655.1 Myotis brandtii | reverse complement strand
ACGAATTAGCTGTGTGACCCTGGACAACTGCCTTAGCTTCACAGACCTGTCATCGGTCACACATACCTTTGTCATCAGGCCCTTCCAGCTCCATTTGTAGGGAACCGGGACAGAAGAACACAGTGTCCACCCATGTGGACAGAGCGACCCGGCCATATCTGGGGCCTGGTTGAACTTTTGAGATTCAACAATTGTTGCAAATAATTGATGAGGCTTCTCTCGAGGCCTAGCTTCCTCAAGGACCCAGGAGAAAAC
>NW_005334856.1:0-368 GCF_000412655.1 Myotis brandtii | reverse complement strand
ACGTCACTTTTCCGTTTGCATAGCAAATTTCAAAGGGTGATCAAATACCTCAGGTGGCCCTGAGTGAAGGAATCTGAGAAGATTAAGTCCATTTACAGCCAAGAAAACAAGCTCTAAAATGATCGGGGCTTGCCCTAGGTCATTATCAGCCAGAAGCCGAGTCAAGATTCGAACCTCAGTCTTCTGAGCTGCCTTCACCTTCCCGCCAAACCACGCTGCTTCCGCAAGAAAGCCCGGCCTGCTGGAAATGTTTTTCACCCAAGTACATAATAAGGATTGAAAGCGCATATAAGACAAAGTTATCCACCATTTAAGACAAGGTTATCTCACCCTGCCCATTGAAGCCGAGGAGAATCTGCGTGGAAACC
>NW_005334855.1:0-307 GCF_000412655.1 Myotis brandtii | reverse complement strand
CATCACCTTCCCCTGATCGCTGGGTCGCCTCCCACCCTGAAGGCTCCCGGACTGTGAGAGGGGCAGGCCGGGCTGATGGACCCCCCCTCCAGTGCATGAATTTTCATGCACTGGGCCTCTAGTGCTATATAATAAAGAGTTAATATGCAAATGGTCATCATACCCTTACACCCTCACACCCTCACGCCAGAACTGCTCAGACACTCAACACTGGGGAGAGAGGCATGGGGACCAGCCAGGCACAAATGAACTCACAAGAGAGGAATGAAAACCAGCCAGGCACAAATGAGCTCACGAGAAAGGAATG
>NW_005334854.1:0-204 GCF_000412655.1 Myotis brandtii | reverse complement strand
ACAAAAACTAAAACCATTTCCCTTAAGAACAGGAACACGACACGGATGCCCACTCTCACCACTCCTGTTTGACATAGTACTGGAAGTATTAGCCATTGCAATTAGACAAGAGGAAGAAATAAAAGGCATCCACATTGGAAATGAAGAAGTTAAATTGTCCTTATTCACAGATGATATGATATTGTACATAAAAAACCCTAAAGA
>NW_005334853.1:0-631 GCF_000412655.1 Myotis brandtii | reverse complement strand
TCACATCTCAGATTAAACCTTACATTAAACCTAACATGTGTGAACAGTCTGGGGGCACATAGCAGTGACCACTTTAAAAATGTTGAAATCATCTTCTGTTAGAATTTTATCCTCATACGATATTGGGTGATAAGTCAGGAAAACAGTCACAACCAAGCATAGCAGAGAGAATGTGTTTTATTCAGTAACGTAAATAACAAAGAGATGCTAGCTTATAAAGATTTGGAAAAAGGGAGATTGAGGGAGGATAAAGAAGTCATTGCTAATCACTGCAGCCAGAAGAATTGCTGAGAGAAGAAAAGCTGTGGTTTGTGGAGAAGTCTGAATATAGTGTTTTCTGTTGTAAAACTGAGCCTGGAGAGATTTGACTTATATATCTAAAAATAAAGTTGAAATCTGCTGAATCACCAAATCTGACCCCACAGTGAATGAAGCCACAACTGCCAAGGAATAACTGTACTGTCTCTACTTCCATTTTCCAAGTCTCCTGCAGAGGTCTTTCTTGCATCTACTAGGGTTCAGGAATCTGGAGAAGGGGCTGTGACGTAAATTAATAAACTAGATATGAAATATAAATTTGGGAGGCTTTTTAGGGGAGCCAGGGGAGGCTTATCTTTAATAACTAAGCTCT
>NW_005334852.1:0-475 GCF_000412655.1 Myotis brandtii | reverse complement strand
AGAGAGAAACATCAATGTGAGAAAGAAACATCGATCACTTGCCTCCTGTATGCGCCCTGACTGGGGATCGAACCCGAAACCTAGGTATGTGTCCTGACCGGGATTTGAACCCACAGTCTTGGTGCACGGGACACCACGCCAAACAACTGAGCCAGGTGGCCAGGGCACCAGGTCTCTTTTTTCCTTAGGTATAGAACTGGGCTGTCCACAGTGGGTGCCAGCCCCGTGTGGCTACTGGGCATCTATATAATGTGGTGGGTTCAAAATTATGATTACCTACTGGATTCGGAAGGCTTAGTACAAAAAAAGAAAAAAAAAGGTAAAATGTCTCAATAATTTTTACATTATTAGAAGCAGAAATAACCTTTTGGGTGTATTAGGCTAAATTACACTTCACACTCATTTCACCTCTTGTGAAACTGCTTACGTCCTCCTAATACAGTGATGGCGAACCTATGACACTCATTTTTTTTGG
>NW_005334851.1:0-408 GCF_000412655.1 Myotis brandtii | reverse complement strand
TAAACACCTGGCCAAAGTGAAGGATTTGAGCTTGAGGAGGCCTCAGGCAGATGTGGCTGAGTGAGGGGCACAGAAAACAGGTGACATCGAGTTCATGAAGTCCATGACAAAAATAAACAAGAGTGATAACAGTAAATAACAGATACCTACTGAACCCCCTTTTTTGAGCCAGACCCTTTACAAACATTACTTTATCCTCACTGTCCATCATATATACATTTTCTACTCTCAAGAATTCTGTGACGTTAGTAGTTCTACCTCTATAGTATAGATGAGAGACTGGGGATCAAAGATTACATCAGGAATTTGTTGGAAAATGGCAAGGCCAGGATTTGAATCCAGCTCTGGTTGCCTCCAAGACACATGTGATCTGACCTCCTTAAATCTTCTACAGAGATGTTGAAATTA
>NW_005334850.1:0-264 GCF_000412655.1 Myotis brandtii | reverse complement strand
CCGGGCCCGCTCCTGCCACCCCAGCCACGACTGCCGCTGTTTCTGTTCTGTGATCGGAGGCCAAAGGCCCGAGTCGGGGAGATGCGGGGTTAGGGTTGGGGTGTAGGTTTGGAGTGCAGGGTTGGGGTGTAGATTGGAGGATAGGGTTGGGGTGTTGGGTTTGGGTGCAGGGTTGGGGTGCAGGGTTGGGGTGTAGGTTTGGGGTATAGGGTTGGGGTGTAGGATTAGAGGATAGGGTTGGGGTGTAGGATTGGAGGATAGGGT
>NW_005334849.1:0-386 GCF_000412655.1 Myotis brandtii | reverse complement strand
TAAACAAGACTTGTCTTTTATTTATAAAATAGTAGGATCCTAAACATCCTATTTATGTTTTAAATGTTATGGGATTTCAAATTTCCCAGAGAGAAGATTTTATGGTTATAGCATCTAAAAAACAGAGTTTCAAAGACAAACTAAAATCCAGGTTTTGAAGGTTTCCAAAAATATGACAAAATCACAAAACCCAGACAGTGTGAGTAACCATGTCCCATTCCTTTTCCTAATCATGTAAAATTTGACACAGGACTTCTGTTTTCCTGGGTCTAAGTTGACCCTTTGGAATGTTTCAATGGCCTCTAATAAAAAATTAGAAATTTGAGTAACTTGAGCATCAGACTTGAAAACTATTAGATGTTAGCTGCTAATCACCTATTTGATTT
>NW_005334848.1:0-247 GCF_000412655.1 Myotis brandtii | reverse complement strand
ACAGACCTGCAGGCAAGAGCCCCAGCAGGCATCGGGGCAGCACGTCAGGCAGGGGAGAGTCACACGCACACACACACAGACACACACACACAGAGATACACACACCCCACACACACACCACATACACACACCACACACACACAGACACCAAACACACACACACACAGACACCAAACACACACACCACACACACACAGATACACCGACACAAACACACCACATACACACACACACACACACACACACA
>NW_005334847.1:0-247 GCF_000412655.1 Myotis brandtii | reverse complement strand
CTGTATCTCACTTTGAAATATCCCCCAAATAAGATGTATTAAAGGATAGATATATGGGCAAGTATTTAATGGAGGTACAGCAACGTGTTGACAATTGTAGAGTCTAAATGCCGAGTACAAGACTGTGAGTACTCACAGTTCTTTCCAATTCTCTATATGTTCCAAATTTCATCTGGTATCTGGTATCTGGTATCTGGGCTGGTCACAAACGGAAAAAACTCAGAATAGCCTTGAGGTGAGGGCGGGA
>NW_005334846.1:0-226 GCF_000412655.1 Myotis brandtii | reverse complement strand
TTCTTGTCTTGTTCATTCACTTGTTGCTTTTAGTTTTATGTCTGATTAAAATCATATACTTCTTGAGATATAATGCAATCCCCTACTAAACCTCAATGTATTTTTTAAAAGAAATAGAACAAAAAAATTATCAGATTTATATGCAACCACAAAAGAATTTGAATAGCCAAAGCAATTTTTAGAAAAAAGAATGAAGCCAGAAATATCATACTCCCTAACTTAAAAA
>NW_005334845.1:0-208 GCF_000412655.1 Myotis brandtii | reverse complement strand
GTATCTAGTCTCTGGCCTACAAAGTCAGACAGCTTAGTTTATCTCCCCCATTATTCAAGCAAGCTAGAAAGCAAAGTTATCTTTTCAGAATTAGAGGCCGTCCAAAGAATAGCAGAGAATTCCGAACGGTAGTTCTACAGAATAGGGGTTTGCCTTCACAACAGTACACCCACAGCTCGGTCCTCTTTATGGCCCACTAACAGCCCAT
>NW_005334844.1:0-263 GCF_000412655.1 Myotis brandtii | reverse complement strand
CTGGGAGCACCTGCATCGGCCCCGGGAGCACCTGGATTGGACCCGGGAGCACCTGGATCAACCCCGGGAGCACCTGGATCGGAGTGTACACCTGCATCGGCCCCAGGAGCACCTGCATCGGCCCCGGGAGCACCTGCACCGGCCCTGGGAGCACCTGCATCAGCCCTGGGAGCACCTGGATCGGCCCCGGGAGCACCTGCATCGAGTGCACACCTGGATCGGCCCCGGGAGCACCTGCATCGGCCCCGGGAGCACCTGCGTCG
>NW_005334843.1:0-489 GCF_000412655.1 Myotis brandtii | reverse complement strand
ACAACTTTCCAATCAAGTGTCATGTGTTCCCCAACAAGCTACACTGGCCCATCGCAAGTGTTTGTCTTCTACTGTCCATAATTTAGATGATCCCTCAGCAGCAGAAGCGGTGTATAATGTGATATGGGTAAATCTGAGATGTTTATTAGAATTTGTGGAAACATCAGAAATGGTAGCAGTTAAAGGCTAGTAGGGCTCTAATAGATTCTAGGTTTTGGACCTCTGATATTGTTGAATTTCTTAGAGAGGGCTCACATTAGGGCCTAGGGTTGTGTCTCCCTTACAGCTTAGAAACAAGTCAAGGTTCACTATTTCCATTCAAGTCATTTCCCCCCGGATGCAAATATGTATCTTGTTCATAACTCGACTCTTTCTTCTACAAACATGCATTGCGTTCCCTTGTTCCATCAGGCATCAAGATGAAAAGAACAAATTTCCTGTGAACACTCAAGGAAATTTACAGTATAGTTTGTGGAAAACAATATAAGT
>NW_005334842.1:0-387 GCF_000412655.1 Myotis brandtii | reverse complement strand
CCACGCCCCCAATCAGGGTGGGGGTGCCCGCTAGGGGACAGGGCCGCCCAGGGGGTGATGCTGCAGGCGTTCCGGTCATTCCACCATTCAGTCAATTTGCTTACAACCCTTTTTTTATATAGGATAATGGAGGTAACAAAAGGACTGATAATACTGTGCTAGGCATAGGAATACAGCAAATAACAAAGCATGAAACTTGCCATTAAGGAGCAAGTGAAACAAACTTATAATTTACTTGAAGTCCAGTGCACGAAATTTGTGCACTTGGGAGGAGGGTCCCTCAGCCTGGCCTGCAACTTCTCGCAGTCTGGGAGCCCTGGGGGGATGTCCAACTGACGGCTTAGGCCCACCCCCTGTGGGGAACAAGCCTAAACCGGCATTCAGATA
>NW_005334841.1:0-1476 GCF_000412655.1 Myotis brandtii | reverse complement strand
CTTGAAGGAAATTAAAAGTGCTACTCCAGTGAGCACACATTTGGGGTATTAAATATCATTCTGATATGATGAAACGAATACTTTTTAATTGGCTAGTGACCTGATCTAGAGGAAAATTCCAAGAAAATATTACTAAAAGTGTTTAGAGTGAAGACATAGGAATGGAAATAACTGTGTGATGGCTGCCAATAAGAGACAAATGCTTATTTGAATATTTGTTAAAAAATAGGATTTAATATTTTTTATCATCTCTCTTGTCCAATGTCTGAGAAAAGACTCAAGATTCACTTCTAGGATGGGGAAATTTGAATTTTACTGGTGATTAGTTAAAAGAAAAGCCAATAGAAATTAGATAAAATAATTATATTTACAACTAAGGACCAACTGTAGATTTCTAAAAGTTATAAGAAAAGCACTTTAATTTAGGCACCTCTGTATTCATCTTCTTAAGGTTAAATTAGCTTGACACAATTTTTTACTAATGTATATTTTTTCCTTTTATAATCTTGGAGAACTTGCATGGGGAGTGTTTTTAGGTATTACTTCTGAAGTTTTCTTTTACTTACAAAAAATAAATAATTTCTTAGTCACTGAAGCAAAAAGAAAATAACAAGGAAAGTAATTTCAGCAAATGGGGCTAATCATTTGCTAGCATTTTCTTTCTTAAAGGTGCATGATAGCAGTTGGTTTTTCTCTCTGGGAATCTCATGTATCTGTGACAAAGTAGATGGCACTGTGGCATCAAAGCCAGCCAGGAAAATTCTGAACACACTAGTTAGGTAATTTTGATATTATTTTTATTTAGAGGAGAGCCTACGGCAAAAAATGTTTTAAAAGAGAGAAAATATAAAATAAAAAGATAAAAATAAAATTATGTATAATAAGTAATATTCCACCTAAGTTATATGTATGCTATAATAGGATAGATATATTTTATTAGTATGCATACTAGAATTTGGTCAGAACTTTTGTAAGGATATATACTAGAATTACACATTCTAGCTGGTTGCCTACTGTCCTAAAAAGACCACTAAAGACCGTCTCATATCCATCCATTTTTCTCAAACCTGAAAGGCAGTGAACAGCTACAAGAGATAATGGGTGGTTTATATGCTGCTTGTCTTTGTGGCCTCGTCCAACTTTAGTTGCCTTCTCCCCCTTGCCCTTCTTCAGACGAGACCACATTCAGTCCTAGATGGCTTAGACAGCCACAATCCATTGCTGATTGAGCTGCAGACTCTTCCTGCAGACAAGGAGGGTCTGTTTGTTGGCATTAACCTGCGGGCGGTTATGAGTCTGGATTGGGCTCCTATGAGGTCTGGGGAACATAGGACCCAGGAATCACTGTATAAATGAAGCTGGTTTCCACTGCAAGGGTAGGATGTATAATTTCAGCTCCCTGTTCCAGGTCCTTAGAGAGTGCAGATTCTAAGCTCTAGGAGACTTCTCCTTATGGGCTTCTAACCTGAGACCCAG
>NW_005334840.1:0-239 GCF_000412655.1 Myotis brandtii | reverse complement strand
GCACACACACACACACGCACACGCACACGCACACGCAAACGTACACGCCGCGCCGGCGGTGCCAAGGCCACGTGGTGTTGGCCACTGGCCACCAGGGTTTTAAACGTCGCGCCAGAGCCAGAGGGCGTCTCCCGGAAACCGGAGGCCTGGCTCCCGGACCCAGGGAGGGTGCTTGTCAAACGCCACCTCGGCCACCCTGCGAACGTCAAGGCCGCGTCCACGCAGCTGCAGCCTTGGGA
>NW_005334839.1:0-255 GCF_000412655.1 Myotis brandtii | reverse complement strand
CTGTGAATGGGCACAGGCCAGGCTGAGGGACCCCCCCTGAGTGCAGAAATTTTTGTGCACGGGGCCTCTAGTCCTATATAATGAAAGAGTAATATGCAAATTGACCAAACAGCAAAACAACTGGACAGTGGGGGGCAGGCCTGGTGAGCAGGTGGTGCCAGGCCAGCCAAAGCACATGCCAGTGGGCAAAGGAAGAGGACGGCAATCGGGGGGCGGTGGCGACCAGTGGTGGCAGAGGGGCGATCAGGGGGTGGG
>NW_005334838.1:0-286 GCF_000412655.1 Myotis brandtii | reverse complement strand
AACTGAGGCACAGGTAAGTTGCATAATTTGAAATCATAAGGCTAGTAGGTAAGAGAGCTGGGCTTTGATTCTGGGCAGTCAAGATCTAGAATCTGTGCTCTTTCATGACCATGTAAAGGTTTTTGTAAAGCCATCATGCTTATATAAAATATAGACACACACGTTATACATATGCAAATATGCACATACATGCATCCATATTCTTATAAAGATACATATATATATCCATATGCATACACATATATATCTATACACTTATACTACAGGCACACACTCATGCATACAC
>NW_005334837.1:0-233 GCF_000412655.1 Myotis brandtii | reverse complement strand
TTTTTTTTTGTTAATCCTCACCTGAGGATAATTTTTCTATTGATTTAGTTTTTTTAGAGAGAGTGGAAGGGAGGGAGAGAAGGGGGAAGAGGGAGAGACAGAGGGAGAGGGAGAGGGAGAAGGAGAGGGGGAGAGAGAGAGAGAGAGATAGAGAAAGAGAGACATCAATTGGTTGCCTCCCACACACCCCAACCCAGGCCAGGGATCAAACCTGCAACCCAGGTACTTGCCCT
>NW_005334836.1:0-517 GCF_000412655.1 Myotis brandtii | reverse complement strand
CTGAAATTAAATGTGCTATACAAGTTTTTAGAATTCTCACTTTTTATCATTGATAACAATACAAATGTCATGATTTATTCTGAAAAATGAAGAACTAAAGGTTTCTGATTCCTTGACAAAATCCCCTCAAAAATTATAAAGGCATTGAAAGTTGTGACTTGGATTGCCACTTAATAAAAATGATGAGTTGCAATTATGTAAGTAGTACCCTGAAGTGTCTTTCATTGCTCTTTGGTTATTAAATAGTTATGTCATCTTAAAATTTCTATTTAGATTATTCATTCATTTCCTATACCAGGTAATGGTCATACATGTTTATAATGTGCCTGCTATGCACCAGTCACTGTGGTAGATACTTTTGTAAGCATCTCATTCTGGTGTTTTACTCTCATGATAATCCCACGAGTAATTGTCATTGTCTTTATTTTAAAGGTGAAAAAGAATTGAAACTGAAACTGTCTTATTCATCTTTGCTTAATTACCTAGCCAAATATCTATATTAATAAAAGGGTAATAT
>NW_005334835.1:0-904 GCF_000412655.1 Myotis brandtii | reverse complement strand
CCAACTGACAGGGGAAAATAGATATTTATTCACAACTTACGTATCTGGCACTGTACATAGAATATTGCTAACCTCACAACAGCCCTGTTTTACAGATGAGGAACAGGGCTCAGAGAGAGGAAGTATATTTCCCAAGATCATACAAAAAACTACCTGCAACTCATCTTTGTAAAGCATTCCTTCCCTTTTGACCTTAGCACTGGCCTATGCCTCTGCGGTTTAGCACATTATTGTGTGCCATTTTGTTTCCTAATTGTGTCCTTGTTTTCCTCATCTCAATGGTAAGCATAGAAGGACCCCGTAGTATCTTTACAGGGCAAAGCATACAGTAAGTGCTGAATGGATACTTGACTGATTTTATATGTTTACGTATATTGATGCCCAGTACTGTTAGGCTATTTTAGAAGGCTTGGGACAGATAGTGTTACAGCCAGAAAAATATGTTTATTTGAGTAATGGAAAGAGACCTGTGTCTGGCTGTGTTGAGCTTTGCTGTTATTCCTATCTCTTAATTCACCCTCTAGAAAATGGGTTTAGGTAGGGAATTGGTAGCATTGCATGAGTCCTCAGGCTCTATTGAGCATGGATAATTCACCTGGTACCCTAAAAGTGTGGCAGATATTGTTCTAAGGGCAGGTCCACAATTCTTTATCTGAAAGTCTTGAGGACTTTGCAAATCACACTGGTCTCACCTACTGGTTTTATGACCTTGAGCAACTTCCTTAGCATACTGGACCCCAGAGGCTGATATTGTCAGCTTCTGCTTCTGTTAAATTCACATTATGAATCATCCCATCTCATTTTTGTAAAGCATGATGTAGACTCATATGTGAAACTAGGCTCTTCCTATCAAGAAGACACATATCTTTAGATTACTTAATATCTCTCCTTAAAAGTCCTTTAG
>NW_005334834.1:0-244 GCF_000412655.1 Myotis brandtii | reverse complement strand
TGTGTTTGTGCATTTGAAGTTAAGGAGGGAAGTTGAGAGATGGCATGGAGGTGGAAGAGAGCAAGGTGGGACTGGATGCCAGGATAGTGAACAGGAGGTGCTCGCTCTCTCTCTTTCCTAATCTTTATTGTTGAAAGTATTGCATAGGTCCCCTTTTTCTCCCCATTATCCTCTCCCGGCTCATTCCCATTCCCTCCCCAGACACTAACCACCCTATTGTCTGTGTGCACGGGTTAGATATATA
>NW_005334833.1:0-721 GCF_000412655.1 Myotis brandtii | reverse complement strand
CAGTCCGCAGGCCAACGCTCTATCCATTGAGCCATACCAGTTAGGGCTAGTTGTATTCTTGAAGTGGTTGTGCTAAGCAGCAATCTCCGGTGTTTACCTATGCTGCCATCTTGGTTTTCTTTCAAAGATGGATCTTGCACCTCTCACAGGAAGTGGTATAACTTGACTCTGTGATGAATTTCTTGCCTCAGTTTGACCCTTCAAACGATTTTCCTATGTGGCACTTACATTCACCCTGCAGGAGTGGATACAATTGGAGATGAATTTGGGACCTAATATTCCCAAGTGATGCTGGAGTCCTACATGAACCTGGTCTCATTGGACAGGTGCTCTCCTCTTATTCATGCTAGTACCTACTGGCCATGTGATTCTGTCGCTGTATGCCTACTGGCTAAATTCGACAATGGCTCTCACCATGTTTTCCCTGAAGCCCAGGTCACGTTCTAGACTCAAGTCCTCCTTCCCAGTCTCCTGTGTCTGCACCATGCATCTCTGGGTTGGAACAGAGTCCTTTTGAGTACAATTCATCACCACAGTGCACAGCACACTGGGGCACAACTGAGTTCCTTACTATGGTTTTCCTGACCATATACCCTAACTGACTATCCACACACAACATTTTCTGACGGTTGGTGAAGGTGGCTTTTCAGATGATGGTGTCTGCCATTTTGTTTAGTTACTTCCCTGATTAGAAAACTGTGGTACATCTACACGATGGAAT
>NW_005334832.1:0-253 GCF_000412655.1 Myotis brandtii | reverse complement strand
TGCGGGAGGCAGGCCCACTGTCTCCTCTCCGGGCCTGCGTTCAGCCGTGGGCTGGTACCCCTGTCCCTGCCGTGTCCACTCTGGCTCCGGGGGTCTGGCCCAAGCTGGGGTGCGGCAGCTCACCGGCCCCCTGTCTCTGTCTCCATCTCCGCTCCAGGCTTCACCTGCATGTGCAACCTCTTCCTGTCTGGTCGTGATCCATTATGGCGCCCTGGACTAATTTGCATATTCTCTCTCTCTCTCTCTCTCTCTC
>NW_005334831.1:0-935 GCF_000412655.1 Myotis brandtii | reverse complement strand
GACACTCAACCACTGAGCCATGCTCAGCCGGGCAAGATCCTTCTCTTAATTACATCAGCAAAGACCCTTTTCCAAATAAGGTTACATTCACAGGTTCCAGGGACATATCTTTGTGGGGGGCCACCATTCAACCCACTGCAGAGTGTTGGGCCCTGGAAACAGCCGTGTGAGAACTCCCCACGCCGTAACCCCAGCACATGGGTACGGCCATGCGCAGTGACTGTCTCTCCAGCGGACCCTGAGCTCCAGGAGGCCAGGGCAGGGTCTGCCCTTCCCACCGCAGCTAACACACTGCCTGGCACGGAGCCGACCCGTGGGAAGTGACGGTAAAATGAACAGTGATCACTCCCCACTGCGTGATGGGGGTCTGCGATTCTTTGTGGTGTGTCCGGTGCCCTGTCACACTGTGTGACCAATTTGAGGCTGTGAACAGAAATGACCATGATGTAGTCCGTATTCCAGAGAAGAAAACGGAGGCTCAGAGAGAGCAAGCCTCCTGTCCAAGTCTGCTGCCCTCAGCTCCCATGTTCATACTCATGGGCCCTCTTGCCTCTCAGGAAGGTTGTGTGTGGCTGTATCTATTCTTTTCAGTGAGTGCATGTGAGAGTGCAAGCACGCGCATGCGGGTGCTGCTGGAAATGGGTGTCAGTAACAGAAATGACACCCAGGTGATGAATATCATGAGGGAGGCTGGGAAATGTAGTTTTATCTGGGTCACATGCACCCAGCTAAAATCCTGAAGTTCTGTTACAAAAGGAAGAGGGGGGATAGTTACAGAGGGACCACAGGGTCTCCGTCGCACCAGGGCTCTGCTACCGAAGGGCTAGGTGACCCTTAGGCAACGAGACTTTACTGCCCTGAGCCTTAGCTTCCTCATCTGTAAAATGGAAATAATATTCCACTCTGCCAAAACCGGTTTGGCTCAGTGGATAGAG
>NW_005334830.1:0-249 GCF_000412655.1 Myotis brandtii | reverse complement strand
GCTGGCTTGGTAGTGATAAACTCCTTTAGCATTTTTTGTCTGCAAAGCTCCTGATTTCGCCTTCATTTTTGATTGATACTCTTGCTGGATAGAGTATTCTTGGATTCAGTCCTTTGCTTTTCATCACTTGGTATACTTCATTCAATTCTCTTCTGGCTTGGTGTGTTTCTGTTGAGAAATCATTTGATAATCTGATGGGGGATCTTTTGTTGGTAACTCTCTGTCCCTCTCTTGCAGCCTTTAAGATTC
>NW_005334829.1:0-201 GCF_000412655.1 Myotis brandtii | reverse complement strand
ATGGTAGAGCAGGTGAGCAGGGACACCAGACCAAGGCGGGGTGCCAGTCGCTGTCTTTGGGGCGAGTCTCTGGTGGTTACTGAAAATTCTTTGCTCCCATGCACCGCAGTCCTGCCTGGCACTTGCACCTATTGCCAGTGCTGGCCCAGCTCGCACCCGCTGCTGGTGCCCAGCGCAAGTCCTGAACACTCGGCACCATCA
>NW_005334828.1:0-238 GCF_000412655.1 Myotis brandtii | reverse complement strand
TCCAGCACTGAGGTCAGAGGAGCCGCCTTCCTGCCCCCAGGCCGCTTCTCAGAGTCGGAAGTTTCCCCATTGGCCTCTGCCTAGGACGGAACCTCTGCACCCCCAGGGTGCTTAAACACACAGGGCTTCCATCAGGCTCCGCTGATCCCAGGTCCAGGAGGCCTCACTGCTCTGCTGATCCTGGGGCTTGGACGCCACTTGGCTCCGCTGATCCTGGGGCCCTGAGGCCTCCCGGCTC
>NW_005334827.1:0-316 GCF_000412655.1 Myotis brandtii | reverse complement strand
ATTAACAGAGAAGTTAAAAGTTCAGTTAATCCTTGAACGAATGGGCTAATGAGAGATGGGTAAGCACTCGGGTTCATATGATAATTGTACTTAATTCTAACTTTGGTTTCAGTGGATTCAGTATATTTCTCCTTAAATGACAATCATTTATAAGATATAATTTTCTATGCTTCATAATACAAATATGCACTGGACTTCCCCTACATAATAAATTAACTTATTCAAGCAGTGCTTTTTCTCACTTTCGGAAGATCAATGAAAAAAAAAAAAAAGCATGCCGCCCTAGCCGGTTTGGCTCAGTGGAAAGAGCATCGGC
>NW_005334826.1:0-275 GCF_000412655.1 Myotis brandtii | reverse complement strand
GATATACAAGGAAAAACCCCATCTGTGTTCAAACAGCTTTTCTTAAGAGCAATTTTGGGGAAATTCGTGGGCATATAGGAGGGTTGGAGCTGGGTCTTAAAAGTGAGGACTTGGGGATGATCTTTGAGATGAAGGGAGATGAGATTGGTCTTTGAGACAGGAATCCGCCATTCTCCCAGATCATGTGTCTTCTGAATAAAATCTCTTTTCTTTTGCACCAGCAAAAAATAAAAAAATAAAAATGAGGACTTGGTTAGATGAAAATGAGAGAAGAG
>NW_005334825.1:0-200 GCF_000412655.1 Myotis brandtii | reverse complement strand
ACTGGGGATCGAGCCCACAACCAGAGTATGTGCCCTTCACCAGAATCGAATCTGGGGCATTCCTGAGTCCACAGTCCAACCCTCTATCCACTGAGCCAAGCAAGCGAGGGCTCATGGGTTAATTTTGTCTGTGCCCTGACCAGGAATAAAACCGTGATCTCCTGGTTCATAGGTTGTCCCTCAACCACTGAGAAACACCA
>NW_005334824.1:0-257 GCF_000412655.1 Myotis brandtii | reverse complement strand
AGTACTGAGCGCAGGGGAGAAACTGAGGGCAGGGGAAGATATAGAATATGCCTAGTTGGGTTTGGCTGGCCTGGGACCCAATATGCTGCTGGATCTGCTGCTGCAGCATGGCTGCGGGTGGCATCAGAATCCTTGAGGCTGCTGGAACTGGGCGTGTCCTGCCAGGCCTGCACCCATGCCAGTGCTGCCTATCTGCTATTGCTGCTGCTGCTGCTGCTCTGTGGCATCTCTCTGTACTGTGGTTCATACTCACCATG
>NW_005334823.1:0-558 GCF_000412655.1 Myotis brandtii | reverse complement strand
AAGGATATTTTTTTCCATTGATTATAGAGAGAGTGGAAAATTTAAGGTAAGACAGAAATATCAATGTGAGAGAAACACATCGATTGGTTGCCTCCTGCACAAGCCCTGACCAGGGCCCAGGCTGGGGAGGAGCCTGCAATCGAAGTATATGCCCCTGACCGAAATCAAAACCAGGGCCCTTCAGTCTGCAGGCCAATGCTCTATCCACGGAGCCAAACCAGCCAGGGCAATTTTTTAGAAAGAGGAAACAAAGTCACATACTATTATCAATAGCATGTTAAAGTTACAATGTTATTTCTTACTAGAGGTCAGGTGCACAAAATTCGTGCATGGGGTGGGGGGTGTCCCTCAGCCCAGCCTGCACCCTCTCCAATCTGGGACCCCTCGGGGGATGTCTGACTGCCGGTTTAGGCCTGTGGGATTGGGCCTTAACTGGCAGTCGGACATCCTTCTCACAATCGGGGCTGCTGGCTCCCAACCGCTCACCTGACTGCCTGCCTGATTGCCCCTAACTGCTTTTTCCTGCCAGCCTGATCACCCCCTAACCTCTCCCCTGCC
>NW_005334822.1:0-219 GCF_000412655.1 Myotis brandtii | reverse complement strand
CTCTCCAGCTCCATGCATACTGTTGCAAATGGTAAGATTTCCTTCTTTTTCACCGCTGCATAGTATTCCATTGTATAAATGTACCACAGTCTTTTTATCCACTCATCTCCTGATGGGCACTTGGGCTGTCTCCATATCTTATTTATTGTAAATAACACTGCTATGAACATAGGAATTCATAGATTTTTTCTGATTGGTGTTTCAGTTTTCTTAGGATAC
>NW_005334821.1:0-225 GCF_000412655.1 Myotis brandtii | reverse complement strand
AATAAAAAATAAAATAAAAAGTGAAACATACAGCCCTGTCCTGGTGGTTCCATTGGTTAGAGTGTCGGTTGTCCCATACACCAAGGGTTGTAGGTTCATTTCCTGGTCAAGGCACATACCTAGGTTGCGGGTTCCATCCCTGGTCGGGGCATGTAGAGGAGGCAATTAATCAATGTTTCTCTCTCTTTCTTCCTCTCTCTCTCTCTAAATATCAACAAAAACATA
>NW_005334820.1:0-285 GCF_000412655.1 Myotis brandtii | reverse complement strand
TGCGGAAGTAAAGTGCAGAGGTACGGAGGCGCGCGCGGGAAACGGCTGGCAACTGAGGACGCGGCTGTCTTTTAATCGGGAGGGTGTCACAAGCCCCGGACTGCTCTGAATGCCAGTTCTGGGCGAGTCTCTGGGGACCCAGACTCATATGGGGAGAAACTGGACTGTCTGGCAGCGGGCAGAACTCGGAACTCGAGAGCAGATTTCTCTCAGAGGAGCTTGCAGCGAATTACCGGGACACTGAGATGCGGGATCTCTTAGGGCAGGGCTGAGGATCAGCCATAG
>NW_005334819.1:0-250 GCF_000412655.1 Myotis brandtii | reverse complement strand
ACATAATTTCATTGCCCTTTCTCATCCCTAATGTTCTAGCTTTTTCCAAATTTCATAGGAAAATTCTTTCTTGCTTTTTTTTTATTAAAAAGACTTCTAATTAAAGTTCCATAAGTATGATTGCACTAATCCTATGTAATAAAAGCCTAATATGCAAATTGTCCCGGCAGTCGTTCAATGGGGAGTTCGACCACTCAATATGACATATGCTGACCACCAGGGGGCGGTGCAGAACATGGCAGGCTTTGGC
>NW_005334818.1:0-265 GCF_000412655.1 Myotis brandtii | reverse complement strand
CCATGCCTCTAATTCTATTTTATTCACCAGTTTATTTGATTTCTTGTTTGTTCATATTTTTTATCTTTTTTCTTCTTCTTCCTCTTCTTAAAGAATACCCTTCAACATTTAATGTAATACTAGTTTTGAGGTGATGAACTCCTTTAGCTTTTTCTTGACTGTGAAGCTCTTTATCTGACCCTCAGTTTAAATAAGAGTATTGCTGGTGTGGGCCTTTTTGGATTGCTTTTGTTTGGGACTCTCTGTGCTTTCTGGACTTGTAAGT
>NW_005334817.1:0-853 GCF_000412655.1 Myotis brandtii | reverse complement strand
TGTGTCTGGGTCAACCAAAGCCACCAGGTTCTGGAGCTCAGAGAGATGGAGTTCAAGTTCGTGCACCAGCCCTTTAAAAGGAACACCTGGGTCTCCAGCAGCCTCCGTGTCACTTAGCCACAACTCTGCTGGTTTTTCGAGCCCGTAATTATAGGGACTTCTCTTCCCTTGCTCCTCATGGGAGGCCTCTGCCTCCCAATTAAAAAAAATGCACATGTGGGTGTTGAACCAGCCCATTCTGCGCCTCCACCCCTTCTACCAGTCTCAATGTGCTTTCTTCTTTACTTATCTAGTTGTAGGATTTTCAGTCAGCCAGCTTTCAGGTGGTTCTGAATGATGGTTGTTATGTATTTTAGTTGTAATTTTGATGTGGTTGTGGTAGGCGGCATGTACAGCGTTTACCTATGCCACCATCTTGGTTCTCTCCTACATTAACTGTGTTTTCACTTAGCAGTGTGTCCTGAAAGTTTTGCTTTGTTAGTGTCCTTAACCAGTTGCACAGTGCTATATAAAATTGCAGTTTTACAAAAATGATGAACAGTTTGTTTCTAATTTTTTTCTAACATAAAAACTCTGCCCTTACCATCCCCATACATAAACTTTCATACTGGTACAATTACTTCTAAAGCTTTAAAAGTACAATTGCTGGACCACAGATCTCTGTGGATTTTTAAGACCTTTGATAGACACATATGCTTTTTTTGCATCATATGATTAATCCATAGGAATGATCAAATGGGGGAAATTTTACACCAAGGCAAGGCAAGGTAGAAGCAGAAATGGAAGAATTATTGTAACTTTCCAGCCTCAGGTATTACCTGCTGCCTCCAGTGCTAGGCTGAAGTTGTATGCA
>NW_005334816.1:0-278 GCF_000412655.1 Myotis brandtii | reverse complement strand
GCAGGAGCCTTGGAGCTGCTCTCCTAGCAAGTGAGAGAAGGTGAAAAGGCTCTGCGACCTTTCAGAACTACTGGCCTCTCCAAACACTTATGTAATTGGTGCGCAATAAAGATTTGTGAATTGGGCAGCGAAGCAGGCACTAAATCCCAGCTCTGCCACTTGCCATGTGAGTGATCCTGGAAAGCCTGCTGAAGCTCCGCCAGCCTCAGTTTCCCCATCTGTAAAAAGGGGTTTACCATGCCTGCTCACTTCTCTAGGTTCTTATAAAGATCTAATGA
>NW_005334815.1:0-246 GCF_000412655.1 Myotis brandtii | reverse complement strand
GGTTGCCTCCTGCACCTGCCCTGACCAGGGCCTGGGCCGGGAAGGAGCCTGCAGCTGAGGTAGGTGCCCTTGACCGGAATCAAACCAGGAACCCTTTGGTCTGTAGGCCGACGCTCTATCCACTGAGCCAAACCAGCTAGGGCTCAACTCAGTAATATTTATTTATTTATTTATTTTTTAATGCTGAACCTCATACTTTATTAGAAACACACATTGGAGAGGGCAGGAGGGGGGAGGGGGTCTTCC
>NW_005334814.1:0-548 GCF_000412655.1 Myotis brandtii | reverse complement strand
TTTCCCTGTGCTCATATAATAATGTACAAACACAGACGCGTGTACATATGTGAACATATACACGGAGAAGAGATATGGCATTGTTTCACAAAAATGGGATTCTACTTTAAACCCTTTTCTGCAACTTGCTTTTCTCACTACAGCCCACCTCATGGAAATCCCTCCAAGTCAGGCAACGGAGTTAGAGGTGATTTTGTTTGTTTTGCTTTGGCTTTTAAATACCTGCACAAGATGCCTTGGTATGCATGAAAATACAATAACTGATGAAACCTCTCCTCTCCCACCAGTCACTTCATTTTTTATGTGTAAATCTGCATTGGTCGAGGATCTCCAAAGAAACAGGTCTGAGAGGAGGCATGTGCACAGAAAAAAAGTTATTATACAGAACTGGCCCATGCAGTTATGGAAGCGGAGAAGTCCCCAGCTCTGCAGTCACCAGGCTGGAGACCCAGGAAGGCCAATGCTGTCGTTTCAGTCCAAGGGAAAAGGCCTGAGAATCAGGGGCGCCTACGTTCTGGTGGCCTAAGTTCCAGTCCCAAAGCCAGGAG
>NW_005334813.1:0-227 GCF_000412655.1 Myotis brandtii | reverse complement strand
ATCCTCACCTGAGGATATTTTTCCCCCATTGATTATTATTATTCTTTAGACTGGGCAGGACTCAAACTTGCACTTTTTAAAATTATATTTAATTGGTTTCAGAGAGGAAGGGAGAGGAAAAAGAGATAGAAACATCAATGATTAGAGATGGTGCCCACAACCTGGGCATGTGCCTTGACCTGGAATGCAACTGTGGTTACAAAGCTGAGGCCACTGTATTTTGGAGT
>NW_005334812.1:0-583 GCF_000412655.1 Myotis brandtii | reverse complement strand
ATCATTGGTACTGGCTCAGGCTACTCATATTCTTTCTTGATTTTTTTTTCTCCACTTCGTGTCAAGTACAACACTCAGTTGTCCTCCAACTTCACTGTCTTCTCAGCTTTTCAATCTTCTGAATCTCTATATGCCTCCCCCATCAGAGATATACAGTCTCTTTAAATACCGTCTCTAAGCTGATTATTTCCAAATAATATCTCTGGCCTGGATTTGACTTTGAACACTAGACCTATAAATCCTAGTGCTGACTTTTGACATTTTGTCCCCAGATTCATCCCCCCCCCTCCTTCCTCTGCTCTACTTTGTATTATGGAGGGGTCTGACCCTGCAGGCTGCATTTCTTAGGCTCCCGTGTCAGCCAGCTACAGGCTACATTTGATCCACAGCAGGGACTGGTGGGAGCTTGGAGGACAGGAGGAAGGAAAAACCATGGCATTTTTTAGATCCCCTCTTTCATCCTTGGGCAGTGTCTCAGGCAGACGCTGCTGCTCAACGCTGCAACCTGTAGTCTCTGTTGACCTTATCTTCCCCCAATGCCTGAGCCCTTCCTGCTATTGCTAATCTCCATGGGGCCTCCCTA
>NW_005334811.1:0-331 GCF_000412655.1 Myotis brandtii | reverse complement strand
ACCTGTGAATAATGAGAGTTTTACTTCCTCCTTTCCATTGTGGATGTCTTTTATTTCTTCTTCTTGTCTGATCACTCTGGTTAGGACTTCTAGTACTATTTTGAATAAGAGTCATGAAAGCAGACATTCCTGTCTTGTTCCTGTTCTTAGGGGAAATGGTTTTAGTTTTTGCCCATTGAGTATGATATTGGCTGCAAGTTTGTCATATATGGCCTTTATTATGTTGAGATATTCTCCCTCTATTCTAACTGTACTGAAAGTTTTTATCAAAAATGGGTATGGATTTTGTCGAACGCTTTTTCTGCATCTATTTATATGATCATGTGATTTT
>NW_005334810.1:0-438 GCF_000412655.1 Myotis brandtii | reverse complement strand
CTATGACGTGTGCTGACCACCAGGGGGCGGCACAGAAACATGGTGGGCGTCAGCGACATGGTGCTGGCAGCGGGCGGCAGTGGAGGCGCTGCCGGCCCTGATGGGCCTCCACAAGAGCGAGACTGCAGAGGGATGGTGGAGCAGGTGAACAGGCGATGCCAGGCCAAGGCAGGTGTGAGCGGGGCCTGCTCGCCCCGCCAATCACCCCACAGATGGCAACCAGCGGCAGTGGCAGGGGGCGGGGGCCTGATAACTCAGGCAGAGGGGGGCATGCGGGGGTCCGGGGGCCCAGGTGCTGCCCAGGGCCCAGAGGTCAGCTGGGACCTGCCCTTCCACTCCAGATGCTCACGCTTCGATTGCCAGCCAGGCCTATGGACCGCACCCACGCACGAATTTTGTGTACCGGGCCTCTAGTAGAATTATATTTGACAAGGAAGA
>NW_005334809.1:0-237 GCF_000412655.1 Myotis brandtii | reverse complement strand
CTGAGGAACAGAGGAGCCCTCACTCAGCCGACGAGCACCTGAGGATAAGGGTAAAGGGTAATGACCACCATATTTCATTTTAAAACTAAACACTGGTGTTTTGCTACGATGGAAAATAGATACCTAAATATTGGTATTGTCCTTTTGCTCCAGTAGAAGACCCACAATTTTTTCATTGCCTTGTTTGAAATCTATCCAATAGCACCTCAGTATATATTCTAAAAACATTGGTCCCCA
>NW_005334808.1:0-527 GCF_000412655.1 Myotis brandtii | reverse complement strand
TTCCAAAATAGGGTTTCAGCATGGAATTAATATATAATCTAAGAGTTACAGGGTGGGTATAAATATTGATGTGAGATGTATGTTAGACTCTCATGAAAAGTGAGAGTTCTGGAAAATTAACCCAAGTACACCATTCCTTGAGATGAAGGGTGTCTGTGAAAATAGCACATGGTAATGAAATCTTAATATTGAGCTATTTTCAGCTTTGTGTGTTTCTCCCTTTCCTCCATATTTTACCTTGATAGTCATACAGTTGACATCAAATGTGCCTCTTTTGGACTCATGTCTCTGAGAACTGCACATTTTCTTATTTGTAATCAAAAGGATTGGAGGGCTAGTTTGCTTTTCTCCTCCCACATGAACTCAGGGTGATCAGTAAACTTTCACTGAAATATTTTGTATACTGATCTCAATTTTTTCTCTTCCCCTGGAGGAATGTTACGTGTTGCTCCGCACAAATGGAGTTACTTGGCAAGTTTTCTAATTACAACAATAACCTAAATGAGACTGATTAAGTTATTTGTTAC
>NW_005334807.1:0-248 GCF_000412655.1 Myotis brandtii | reverse complement strand
AGAGGGAGAGATAGAAATATTGATGAGAGAGAAACATGGATCGGCTGCTGCCTGCACTCCCCCTACTAGGGATCGAGCCCACAACCCAGGCATGTGCCCTGACTGGGACTCGAACTGGTGACCTCTCAGTGCATGGGACAGCGCTCAGCCAGCTGAGCCGCATCGGCCAGGGCTCTTTTCTCTTTATAACATGAAAGCCAAGTGCTGTCCCCCAGAGGAGCACTCTCCGCACCCCGGGAAAGACCCTG
>NW_005334806.1:0-242 GCF_000412655.1 Myotis brandtii | reverse complement strand
CTGGGACCACAGCTCAGGTGAGATTTAGGGACATATGGGAAGGAACTGGATTGTCTGATATTGGAGAAATATTGGGGTCATGCCCCAGCAGGTACTGGGGTTCCCAAAGGTGTGGACAGAGTCGGCAAAGAAGGAAGGACACGGAGGCAGCGTTCAGATCATCATCATAGACAGGTTTCGTAGCCAGGTTCCCCAGCCAGGTTCTGCGTTTATTGTCTTGTTACATCTGTATTTATACCAGT
>NW_005334805.1:0-753 GCF_000412655.1 Myotis brandtii | reverse complement strand
AATAAATAAATAAATAAATAAATAAATAAATAAAGACGCTGGACATTTCCAGGTGCCAACAACCAAAATCCAAATACAGTAAAGTCTTAGAAAGTTGCTTTGCTCAAAAATGCCTGTTTTTCCTTGTACAGAAAATTAGGAGGCAGGACATTAATAGCTCCCTGAAACATGTGGCTAGGAAAGAAGCATTCATCTGTTGTTTAGTCCAAATTTAATTTGGGTAATGATGTTCTCGCTGCCCGGAAGTCCCCTGAAGTCTCTCATAACCCCTGTCACTTCCACACTCGATCTGTTTTCAGCAGGCTGTGTGCTCTTTGAGTGAGCATTACCATCTGCTCCCGAGGTGGCTGCATTTCTGCAGGAGGGACATGATTCCCATATTACAGGAGTAAATAATTATTCCCCTGAAGGTTGATGATGCAGATGTACCTGGGAGCACCTGTGGAAGAAATTTAAACTCTTCTAACAGAAGTCATTGATAGTTATAATTTACTAGAGGCCCAATGCACGAAATTCATGCAAGAGTAGGACTTTTTTCCCCTGGCTGCTGGCACTGGCTTCCTTCTGGCACCCGGGACATGGGCTTCACTCCAGTCGCCAGTAGGTACCCAGGCAGGCACCCGGGCCCTGGCTTCCCTCACAGCCCTGGCTTCGTCAGGAAGGTCGTCCAGAAGGATGTCTGGAATGACGTCTGGTCTAATAAGCATATTATGCTGTTATTATTATAGACTAGAGGCCCAGTGCATGAAATTT
>NW_005334804.1:0-395 GCF_000412655.1 Myotis brandtii | reverse complement strand
GACAGAAGAGTCTTTTAGACAGAGAAAAGGGCAACCAGATGCTTCTGGTGTGGATGTCCACATTGTAGAAATAGCAAGAAGATTAACATGGCTATAATACAGCAGTGAGATGGAAAGAATGTAAATGAGAAGAGCCACAGGCTGTGGGTACATAGGCCTTGGTCAGTTCTTATTCTGAGTGAGATGGGGGCTGATGGAGGCCTTTGAGCTGAGGAATGGCAGGCCCTGATGAAGGTTACAAATGATCATTCTGGCTGAGCGGCAAGCAGACTCTCTCTCCCTGCTGCATCAAAAGAAGAAAAAAAGGAGACCAGCTGGGAGGCTGCTGGGAGGCTACTGCAATAGTCCAGTCATGAGATAATGATGACTTGGGTTTCGAGTTTTATTGGTGTCTA
>NW_005334803.1:0-766 GCF_000412655.1 Myotis brandtii | reverse complement strand
GTCTCACTCTTGTCAAAATTTCCCCCAAGACTTGGTATCCACTGGTGATTCTTCCCTGACCATCTTTACTATGCTGGCTACAAAATGATTTCCAAAGTCCATCACTCCCTTAACATTGATCAGTCAGCCCTCAGCCTTCTAATGTAACCCAGAGAGCTTCCTCTAACGTATGCATGTAGATATGTATCTAATGCATTGAATCTATTTATCTTCGTATCTATTGTGAATGTGGGTTCATGAATTCCTATATTTGCACAGTGTATCAATCACGAGTATCCTTAATTATTTTGGTGCTCAAATCATCTCAAACTTGATCAATGGGAGCATCTTAAAGCTGGCTCCAGTACGTTCAGCTTCTCAGCTGCGTCATACACCATTGTAGGAGCATACCAAAATTACTTTTGCATTCTATTGTTGTCATTAGGCTTTTTTATATGTACAAATAATGCCAAAACATGAATTCCTGTGAATGTCTATGTACATGTATGTTCCGGGGGCAGAGCTAAGTATAAAACTTCTTATTCTTAGGAAGTAACAATCATCTATCTTTACCATATAACTATTCATTTATGTAACTACAAAGTAAGTCGTTTTGCCAATTTACACTTTCATCAACAGTGAATGAGAGTTCATGTTGATCAACAACTTCCCCAACGCTTGGTAATGTTACACACAACCCATACGCGCGTGCACGTGTACACACGCGCGCGCACACACACACACACATTTATTTGACAGGTTTTAAATGGAATCTCACTGTTGTGTA
>NW_005334802.1:0-456 GCF_000412655.1 Myotis brandtii | reverse complement strand
GTGGTCTCCTAAGACTAGAATGGGTTATAAGCAAAAAGTTTGCACCATGGAAAGAAACGTCTGGACCTGACTACGGTGTTGAGTTTAGTGCTGGCTCTGAGGGGTTTCATAGATGAGAAGGCACAGCATGCTGTCTACCTGCCTTGGGCCCAGACACCCCCACAGCTGGGATCTGAGTTGGTGAGTGATGGGGCTAAGAGGAGGGGAGCCTGAAAGCCTGCCCCCAACCTTCCCAGTCCCATTCCCTTCCCCCTCTCTCCTCCCTCTCTCATTGTGGTTACTTCTCATCTCAGGCTTTATCTCTCTGGGTCTCTTTCAAGCACTGCTCTGCATTTTTCTCCCTTTCTCTTCCTTTCCTCTCTCCTTTCTTCACTCCCTCCTCCTGATGTCTACTCTCCTCCCAGGATGCATTCCTCCACTGCCCTCCCCCTGAGTACACACACACACACACACACA
>NW_005334801.1:0-721 GCF_000412655.1 Myotis brandtii | reverse complement strand
TGGCTCAAGCTTCATTCTCCATGTTATGAGGACAACAACATCTCTCCACTGTCAGAAGTCTGGGAATTCTCTGGGACATACAGGGGTGGGTATGTGAAACACAGAGCTTATTCTTGTATTATTATGTATTTATTCATTATTGTATTATTTGTCTTTTTATTGTTGTTATTGTTTTGTGTCCTTACTTGTGATTTATCTTTTAGGTAATGATGACTGGTAATTTAACCTACTTTTGCCCACCCCTGTGTTTTCCCTCCATTACCTCGTGTACCAAATTCTTGCTTTCACTGAATTGATTCTCAGCTCTGGGTCTTGTCTTCTATGACCTAGACTTTCTCTCTTCATTTTAACTTTCCCTAAACACCACCTTCATTCCTTCATTCCCTAGAGTACCAGGAACACAACGTGTGGCAAACTCTCACTCAGGATTTGAGTAAATGAATGGAGAATACTGCAAAGTTCATATGGATAGCAACTAAAAAACAATTTGATCATTGCCTAAAAGTGCATCAGCCAGTCTCTACGATGGGAACTTTTTGTTTGTGTCTTCTTTAGGTCCTGGCTGATGGTCATCTTCTGGGCACTCTTGCCTCCTGGATACCTTTTTCCTCTCTTCTCTACATGCCAACCTCCAACAGCCACTCGTCTTCCTTTTCTTATTGAGTTCTTTCCTTGACTTGCCGTGGAATGTGACCAGCGTTTGGGAGCAAATTGAGGGCCC
>NW_005334800.1:0-235 GCF_000412655.1 Myotis brandtii | reverse complement strand
GCCCACTAAACACTGTATGGAACTTGGCTGTCTCTGTGGACCGCAGCATTCAAAAAGCCAACACCAACTACTGTTGGGGTCCAACCCCAGATGTTTCTTCCCTGCAGCGACTGTGTCAAGCAGCAAGGATGGACCGGCTTCCGGCAAACTACCAAGACTAAAACAAATTTGCCCTGGCCCATTTGTGTTCCATAGAGAATGGGAAAAAATTGCTGCTGACAGAGTTATTGAACAC
>NW_005334799.1:0-561 GCF_000412655.1 Myotis brandtii | reverse complement strand
AATTCCCTTTTAACGTGCACAAATTTCATGCACCAGGCTACTAGTTTTAGTTATAATTTGAATAGATTTGTTCTCACAATGAAATAAGAGAAGACTATAGTAAAATAAAACTAATAAAGGGAGTAAAGAATTTCTTAGATTTTACTATTGGTTTAAATTTATATAATTTTGTAAATTTTAAACTATAATAACCACATTCTCTAGTTTCAGTATTTGATGCTTTGATATCTTAGGCCTTTGCTAACTCTGTAGGAACTATTCATTTCAAGGCTGGCTAATTCTTAGAGATAGACAGCCATTCACTTTCCAGTGTGTCTTTCATATGCAAACTGACCAGTGCAGAGCCCACACACACCCCAACCATCACTTTTATTGAGCTCTCACATTCTGAATCACTACCCACCTGCCCTAATCACTTCAGAGCCAGGTACCATGTTGATTCTATCAATCCATGAACATGATATATTCTTTCACTTGTGTATATCTTCCTCTACCTCTTTTTTTCAAAAACATGCAGTTTTCTGGGTACAGGTCTTTTACCTCCTTGGTTAAGTTTATTCC
>NW_005334798.1:0-809 GCF_000412655.1 Myotis brandtii | reverse complement strand
GTTGACTGACATCTTGATCTCAGACTTCTAGCCTTCAGAACTTTAAGAAAATAAATTTCTGTTGTTCAAGCAACCCAGTCTGTGGTAGTTTTTATGGCAGTCCTAGCAAACTGATATATCAGTCTCTGATATATTTGAACCAGCTGCTATAACTGAGTTTTCTTATACCTAAAACAAGTCCCTGCCTCAAGTAATTCATGGTCTGGGAGGAGGATACAGGCAAATACAGATGATTAAGTGTTATGAGCATTATTAATAATAGTACATACTGTATGCCAGACACTTTGCTTATGTTGCTTTGAATCCTCACAACAATCCTAAAATATTGTTGAGAAAGTAAAGGCATAGAGAGGCTTAACACGTTCTCAACGTCACATAGTTATTATAAAGCCAATAATTGAATCTATGCCCATCTGGCTAAACATTCTGTGCCCACTCCTCATTGATCCTTCTGCCTCTGCACAGAGGGCAATGGGGACATGAGTAGAATGGGACAGAGGGGTGAGATGGCTTAATAGACATGGGTGGTTTGCTTTTTTTCCCTGATAACAGCACCCTCTCTTTTATTGAACAGCTCCCCAACAAAGGGTGTACCCAGTCTCTCCCCCCGCCCCATGTCAAGAGAAACAGTTCAGTCCAGCTGGTGTGGCTCAGTGGTTGACTGTTGACCTATAAACCAGGAGGTCACGTTTGATTCCCGGTCAGGCCACATGCCTGGGTTGCAAGCTCAATCCTCAGCAGGGGGAGGCAGCTACTCGATGATTCTCTCTCGTCATTTATGTTTGTATCTCTCTCTCCCTCTCCCTTTC
>NW_005334797.1:0-619 GCF_000412655.1 Myotis brandtii | reverse complement strand
TGATTGAACAGTAGGCTGCGTGGGGCGACCAGGTCGGCGGGGGGCAGTTGGGGGCAACCAGGCTGGCAAAGGGGCAGTTAGGGGTGACCAGGCCAGCAGAGGGGAACAGTTGGGGGTGACAAGGCTGGCAGAGGGGGCAGTTGGAGGCAACCAGGTCAGCAGGGGGGGAAGTTAAAGGTGATCAGGCCGGCAGGGAGGTGAACAGTTAGGAGCTGGCAGTTGGACATCCCCTGAGGGGTCCCGGATTGGAGAGGGTGCAGGCTGGGCTGTGGAGATTTCCCCATGCATAAATTTCATGCACTGAGCCTCTAGTAATAATTGAAATGCCACAAATTAAAGAAAAAGACAGAATCTTAAAGACAGCAAGAGAAAAGCAATTTGTTACCTACAAAGGAGCTCCCATAAGGCTGCCAGCTTATATCTCATCAGAAACTCTACAGGCCAGAAGGGAATGGCATGAAGTCCTCAAGGTAATGGAAAGCAAGAATGTAAAACCAAGATTACTATATCCAGCAAGGCTATTATTCAAAACTAAAGGCCCAGGCTCTCTCTCTCTCTTCTCTCTCTCTAAAATAAATAAACAGAAGAGAAACCAAGATGGCAGCATAGGTAAACACCG
>NW_005334796.1:0-233 GCF_000412655.1 Myotis brandtii | reverse complement strand
AGATAAGTGGACCACGCAAGTGCACTGGGAGCATCTGCACCCAAGGGCAGTTTATAATTTATAATTCTTAGTCCACAGCCACGGCGCTGCCTTTGCAGTGACTTGGGTCTTCCCACACTGTGCCCGCCTCTGTCCAGAACCAGGTAACGAACTGGAGACTGAGCTGTGTGGCTAGCTCGTTCCTGTTATAAGGCCATGACAATTTGAGAGCAGGACCTCTTTCTGTTTATCTG
>NW_005334795.1:0-1229 GCF_000412655.1 Myotis brandtii | reverse complement strand
AATTCGTGCACTGAGCCCCTAGTTTATGCATAAAAGCTATCTTTTTGGATGCAATATGTGTGCATGTCTGAGGACTAACTTATTTCTCCTTTAATGAATATTGTATGCAAAACACAAAAACTTAGAATAATCATCCTTTAGCCATGTCAGTCAGTTATCATGCCCATGTGACCTTTGACACTATGACTGCTTCTGGAGCAGGTGCTTTTTGTTATGCATCATTATACCCTCAGCATTTTTCCTATTCCTGACTCATGGTAGAAATCTTAAATTTGTATTTATTTGAAATGTATATTTTTTCTGTTAAGTTTTATAAATATTAGTCTATATCAGAGTTCTAAGACAGTGACAAAATTCAGATCTTACGTTTATTAAGTGATTTGGTAAATATCTAAAAATAATATATCATCTATGTCTTCTGATAAGACCCAAGACAGCAGGAACAATCAAATGAGAATTTAGAAAGGCAAAAACATAGGACTAGAGACTCACACCAGCTTTAAGGACATTCATAGGTTTAATACAGTAAAGGGATGAGAAAGATATTTCATGGAAATGGAAACCAAAAGAAAGCAGGGGTAGCTATACTTACGTCAGACAGAAAAGACTTTAGGTAGAAAGCTGTAACAAGAGACAAAGCAGGCCATTATGTAATGGTAAAAGTGCCAATTCATTAAAAGAATATAACAATTACAAATATATATGCACTCAATATTACAGCAATTAAATACATTAAATAATTTTTAACAGATTTGAAGGCTAAAATAGATGACAATGCAATAATAGTAAGGGACTTTAACTCAAATATCAATAATGGATAGATCATTCAGACAGAAAATCAAAAAGGAAATAATACCAATGAGCTATACTTTAAACCAATTATTGTAACAGACAATATACAGAACATCCTATCTAGCAACAAAATACACTTCTTCTAAAATACACATGGAACGTTCTCCAGTTTAGAGCATATATTAGGCAATAAAACAATTCTTAACAAATTTAAGAGGATTGATGTCATACCAAGTATCTTTTCTGACCACAATGGCATGAAACTAAAAATAAATAAAAGGAAGAAACCTGGAAAATTTACAAATATGTGGAAATTAAACTACACACAAATGAACAACTAATGGATCAAAAAGTATATCAGAAGGGAAATAAAAAATATATATATATTGGCCCCAGCTGTTTTGGCTCTGTGGATAGAGCATTGGCCTGCGGACTGA
>NW_005334794.1:0-356 GCF_000412655.1 Myotis brandtii | reverse complement strand
TGAGGGCACAGTCAGCACCTCCTTGCAGGAGAAGCCCAGAGACCAGGACCTCCATCAACTCTTACCCTTTGTATGTGCAGACACCTCCCATATGCAAATGCCCACACGGCCACCAAACACACACACACAGTTAGTGTCCACTTAAATGCAGGGCCTCCTCAGCCTAGGGAATACTTTCTGGGGGACGAGGACCTCACCTGCAAGACATGACTCCCATGTGGCTCTTCCTCTTCATGCTGTCAGCTCCCAGATGTGAGTGACTCAGGGCTTACACATGAGGAGATGTGGATGATACATCTGAGCTCAGGACTCACTGTGATCTCTCTGTCCCAGGTGTCCTGTCCCAGGTGCAGCTG
>NW_005334793.1:0-810 GCF_000412655.1 Myotis brandtii | reverse complement strand
GCCACATTTGGACATGAAATACACAGTATTTGGAAAGTGAGTATCCTGGTTATGATATTCTTCTTTGGAATTTCATTGCAAAGGATGCATATGAGTGGCTGTGATAGTAGCATAACTAATATGGAAAGTGCAGTCTGAGAGTTAAACTTACCTGGAATGTAAACCCACCACTTAACCTGCCCTGTGACCTTGGGAAATTATAACCTCTCTCAGCCTATTTCCTGATTTTCTCAAAGACAGGTTAATATGTTTTTTCTGGTCCATTATGCAAATTAACAGTAATGTGTCTTTTCATTGAGATAGCATTTTGCAGCAACTAACAGATCTGAAAAACAGTGGCTTAAACAAGATGGACTGGGACGGTCCTTTTCTCTTAAGGATACTGTAATTGCTATACATATATGGATATTGTGTTTCAATCAGAAAATTTTCATCCATTATATTATTTCTCTTTCAGGGTGATAGATGGTCTGGAGACTCTAGATGAATTGGAGAAGTTACCAGTAAATGAGAAGACATACCGACCTCTTAATGATGTACACATTAAGGATATAACTATTCATGCCAACCCATTTGCTCAATAGTTATAATAGGCATGGACAAATACTTGGCAGGCTATTTGAGGAACACACCTATTGTGGTTTACCCAGCTTTAATTATGTCAGAGATTGTATCATCCTGCTTGTTTACAAATGAGATCTTCTGAGTCCTTGGTACCAAGGGGAACCAAATAACTTATACTCCTGTGATTGAGCATATTCTTTTTTTATTTATTATTTATTTTTTTATTGTTTTATTGCTTAAAGTATT
>NW_005334791.1:0-239 GCF_000412655.1 Myotis brandtii | reverse complement strand
ACTGGCCCCTTGTTTAAAAAGTTTGAGGACCCCTGGCCTGGACCATCTAAGAAAAAGCATTTGGGGTATACAGTTTGATCTTTGATGGCTGAAGTTATAGTCTGAAAAGCTGCCAACTATTCATCATTCAGAGAATTTATCAAAACCTTTGCCTATTGTCGCTCGTACGATTCATCACATGTATTTGTATTCATAAGTAAAAGATAGTCTGGAAGTTTGAAATGTGAGCATTTCATTCC
>NW_005334790.1:0-501 GCF_000412655.1 Myotis brandtii | reverse complement strand
CCCTTGATCGGAATCCAACCCGGGACCCTTCAGTCCGCAGGCAGACGCTCCGTCCACTGAGTCAAACCACCTAGGGCTATGCACACATAATTTAAAGAATCAAACATTTCACAAGATTTGTAGCAGAAGACAAAAGCTATCTCTTTTCGCTGTTCTAACGGTCCCCATGATAAACGTAAATGGAACCTCAGATCTATTTGGGATGGAAAACAAAATTGAGCATTAGCAGAGGATGGTTTCGATCCATCGACCTCTGGGTTATGGGCCCAGCACGCTTCTGCTGCGCCACTCTGCTGCGGTGGAAGGCAGTCTGAAAGTTAGTATTCAGCTGATTTTTGGGTTGACTTTTTTCTTTTCTTTTTCCAACTTTCAGATCTAAATGTGTTTCCTCTTTCTCCAGATGAATACTCTGTCTTCTGTAACACGATGGCCATGGGCCTGAACTAACTCTGTAGACCGTCTAATTACTCTCTTTCTTAAGGAGTTTAAGGAGGGCATCAA
>NW_005334789.1:0-216 GCF_000412655.1 Myotis brandtii | reverse complement strand
ATCAGGTTTCTTGCACAGCCTCTTTTTCATTCACAGTGTCTGAAAGAGCAGGTGGGATGGCACAGCCATGACTGAAGGCCCAGAAAAATCTGTTAGTCAGGGAATGGAAATAGGTCTCCTTCTGCACCTCCCTAGCCAAAGTCCAGTTCAAGTGTTGATTTCCTGTGATTTGTAGGTGTGTCTCAATATTGACCCCTAGGAGGCAAGAGGAGACCT
>NW_005334788.1:0-256 GCF_000412655.1 Myotis brandtii | reverse complement strand
AGGAGCTGCCCCCTGGTGGTCAGTATGCACCCACAGCAGGAGCAGCGCTCAGTTAACTGAGCGGCACCAGACACAGGGCTCACAGCTGCGCTGGCCACCGCAGCCTGGAGACCACAGTGGAGCAGCAGTGAGCCTACCAAGTGGTGGTGGTGGCAGCAGGTGCAGCAGGCCCGGGATGAGCAGGACTGGCAGGCAGAAGTGGCTGGCAGCATTGGACTGCGGTTTTGGCCTGATCCCCACAGGCCATGCCAAGGGA
>NW_005334787.1:0-1381 GCF_000412655.1 Myotis brandtii | reverse complement strand
TCAGAGAGGAAGGGAGAGGGAGAGAGAGAGATAGCAATATCAATGATGAGAGATTGAGCCAGCAACCCAGGCACGTGCCCTGAACTTTTTTATCTTCTCACTCACAACTGCATAAGACCTTGACAATATTTTCATGTCTCAACCCTTATACTGTTTTCCTTCTTTCCCAAATGATAAGAATGTTGCATTGCTTTTCTTCTCTTTTCCTAAAATTGTATCTTTGCTGAAGTTATAAAGAAGGTTTTATTTATTTGTGGTCTTTTATCTCTTCTTTATCTTTGACTTTCTTAGGATCTCTGTGGTTATTCATTTCACTATTTTATTAGGGCCACTTATTCTTTTTTCAGATGGAATGTGTGAGTAGAGTTTTATTTCTTTGTATATAGCAGACTGATGTTTTCTGTTTGTAATGCAACCTGTTTGTGCTTATAGTCTTGGAATTTTATCAAGTTGTATTTTTTAAAACAATAGTCAATCATAAGTAGAACTCTGTGAGTTCTAAAGTGTATGGGATCATATCTCCATCTCTTTCCTTCATATTTTTGTTTTTATACTTTAGAGTCTTTTATTTATCTCATATTTTGTCTCCTGTATCTATCCTCTGAGTCACAATTTATAATTTTTATTTGGTTATTTTGGTATTGTTATTTAATACATTTCTTGAATTTAATGTTCTAAACCTTTAATTTGTATTTTAGTCTCTGCCAATTCAACTGATTTTTCATTTAGTAAACTTTTTTATGTAATTTTCATCAGGTTTAATTTGAATGCTAATCTGGTCCACTTAGGTGCTTTTATTACTTTTGGTACAAGCTTTTTTGTTCTTTTCTGTTCTTTATTTTTAACTATTATCAATGCCTTTTGTATATCATATTCCTTGAAAATTCTGTATTCTGGGGCCTGACCTAGCCTCTGAACTATATAAATTATTACAGAGTGGTAGAGTTCCCCTTCTTGGGGGGCTAGCAGATATTAGCAAGTCTGCTGTCAATGTCTTAGAGAGGCATCAGAAGGCCAAAGGCCCTTATCCTGCTCCCTGCTTTTACTTTTCTACTCTTAACATTAGAGAAAAATTAGTTCTTCTTCTGAGTTGCATGGGCTCAGGAAACAAGCTACTTACAGAGGCAACAGAAGGGTCCTTGGAGCTTAGGGGGGAAAAAATGGCAGACAGAATGTGCCTGGAGGGGGCGGGGCGGGAAGGAGAGGTGGAAAGGCAGGGTGGGCTCCAGAGAAAGAGTGCACTGGAGAAAGGAGGGGGTGGGGAGTGCTGCAGAGAGAGAGAGACAGAGAGAGAGAGACAAAGAGACAGAAGGACAGAGAGAGAGAGAGAGAATCACAACCACTAATTCAGTTTTTTGAGGTCTCTTCAGTGATGCTGGTG
>NW_005334786.1:0-275 GCF_000412655.1 Myotis brandtii | reverse complement strand
ACCCAGAGTCAAGTCCCCACCCACCCGCACGTGCCTCGAAATCACGTGAGACCCAGACCCCACCTCTGTCAAGCCCTGCTGGGCAGGGGGCACAGCCTCAGGTAACCTGGCCTGGTGTTGAACGGGGGTGGGTGCAGCCTCAGGTCCCCCGTCAAGCCCCACTGGGTGGGGGGCGTGGCCTGAGGTCCCCCATCAAGTTCCGCCAGGTGGGGGATGCAGCCTCAGGTCCCCCACCCCGGCCCGGCACCACTCAGCCTCAGGTCCCTGCTGATCGC
>NW_005334785.1:0-291 GCF_000412655.1 Myotis brandtii | reverse complement strand
GAAAAGGGAAACCTTGTGCACTGTTGGTGGGAATGCATATTGGTACAGCCACTGCGGAAAGCAGTATGGAATTACCTCAAAACATTAAAAATGGAACTGCCTTATGACCTTCTGATATGTTAACTTCTGGGGATATATCAGAAGAAACCCGAAATATTAATTGGAAAGAATATATGCACCCCTATGTTCATTGCAGCGTTATTTATAATAGCCAAGATTTGGAAGCAGCCCAGGTGTCTATCAGTAGATGAGTAGATAAAATAGCTGTGTTACATTTACACATTGGAATAC
>NW_005334784.1:0-239 GCF_000412655.1 Myotis brandtii | reverse complement strand
AAACAAGAAAAACAAACAAATAAAACCTCCTAGCCACAGATAACAGTATGGTGTTACCACAGAGAAGGAGAGTGGGCATGTGCCCGGAACATGTGCCCTTGACTGGTAATGGGTAATGATGGTCAAACATATGGTGACAGAAGAAGATTTGACTATGGGTGGTGAGCATACAATGCAATATACAGAAGATGTATCCTAGAATTGTACACTTGAAACCTATATTATCTTATTAACCAATG
>NW_005334783.1:0-221 GCF_000412655.1 Myotis brandtii | reverse complement strand
TTTTTTTTAGTTTCTCTTTCTGAGAGTTCACTATTGACATGTAAAAATGCTATGGATTTTTGGGTTTTAATTTTGTATCCTGCTACATTTCCTAATTCAACAGCCTAAGTGCCCATCAGCAGATGAATGGATATAAAACTAGGGTACATTTACACAGTGTAATACTACATGGCAATAAAAAAGAAAAAACCCTTACCATTTGCAACAGCATAGATGGACCT
>NW_005334782.1:0-978 GCF_000412655.1 Myotis brandtii | reverse complement strand
AAGTTGATGGAGTGGCTATGGGAAGCCCTCTTGGACCCATCTTAGCCGACTTCTTCATGCACAAGATTGAGTCCAAATCTGCGCAGCACATTCAACAGCTGTCATATTACAAACGATTTGTGGATGATACTCTGATATTTTCTCCATCAGCAGACATAATTGACACTCTGATTCAACATCTAAACCAGTGTCATCCAAACCTGAAAGTAACTGTGGAGTTTGAAGCGAACAATAGCTTACCATTCTTAGACATTCTCATCACTCGTCGCAACGACGGAAGTCTTAAACGTGCAGTGTATAGAAAATCAACATGGACTGGACAATATCTTAACTTTTCCAGCTTCACCCCTTTGAAGTACAAACGAACTTTAGTTCGAACACTGTTTTCCCGAGCAAGAAGAATATGCACGGAAGACAGTCTAGCAGAAGAGTTCAATCTGTTGAAGAATACACTGCAGCTCAATGGTTACCCAATGAGGTTCATTGAAGCACACAGCAAAGCCATGCCGCCGAAAGAACAGGTTTCAACAGTCAAGAAGAAGAAGGTTTTCTTAGAGCTTCCTTTCAAAGGAGATCAAGCTGCACGTCTCACGAACAGAAGCTTGACAGCTGCAATTCAGAATACATTCAACGCGGCCGAACTGCAGGTGATCTACCGGACCCAAAGGCTTCCACTACCTTCGATCAAAGTAGTTGAACCGATCAGCGCCAAATCACATTGTATATACCAATTTACCTGTGACTGTGGAAACAGTTACGTTGGCAGGACCGATCGTTGTTTAACTATTAGAATGAAGGAACATCTACCTAAATGGGTTCAACTTGCTTCTCAGGGACAACCTGTCAACTGCGACCGCAAGCAACCGAATTCAGCGATCGCAAGACATGTGCTTGCAACCGGTCACCGAGTTGACTTTAATTCTGCCTTCAAAGTCCTCCTATGTCACCGGAATCCACGCTTTCTGCGTTTCGCTGAAG
>NW_005334781.1:0-382 GCF_000412655.1 Myotis brandtii | reverse complement strand
CAGAACCTGCACACACATGTAAAAACAGAACCCGTTTATCACAGATGTGAAACCACCGTTTATTTGTAATAAGTAATTACACAATCTTAAAATAAATAAATAAAGACCTGGCTTCCGCGTGTTTTGGGTCCCTCCCTGCCTCGCTGCCGGGGATGCAATCAGGTCCCCTAGGCCAGGCAGGATGGCTTCTGCGTGTTTTGGGTCCCTCCCTGCCTCGCTGCCGGGGATGCAATCAGGTCCCCTCGGACAGGCTGGATTGCTTCCACGTGTTCTGGGTCCCTCCCTGCCTCGCTGGGGCACCGATCACCGCCAGGGTGGAGGGCAGGTAATAGGCAAATTCTGGCAGCCTCTTCCCTGCCCCGCCCGGCTTCTCCGATCACCC
>NW_005334780.1:0-291 GCF_000412655.1 Myotis brandtii | reverse complement strand
CCTTTGATTGCAATGTATAAATACAATTGTAATCCCGCCATTCTCCAGAGCATTATCACAATTCGTTGAGGTTCTGGTTCCCGGCATATGTCGACAGTTTGGCTCAAATAAACGCACAAAAATTCTTTTTAACAGGTGTTGATGTTCTTTGTGAACGGTGATGCTGAGATGAGCTTGGTGTGCAGGATTAAGTTTAGAGAAGCAGAGGGCTACCGCTCCCTCAGGCGAATAGCCAAGCCCCCAAAGCTCTCATAGCTTTTATTTGGGGAGTACAGCAAATAACAATGGAGT
>NW_005334779.1:0-302 GCF_000412655.1 Myotis brandtii | reverse complement strand
GTGGGGGTCTGAGGCATTACGTATGCTCCTGTTTCAATATTCTGCTGCTGAATATTCTGGTTTTGCTTAAGAAGTATTCAGCAACCTTGTTCTGCCAAGCTTAGAGGCGGAAACCTCCACAACATTTAAAATACATGTGGATAAATAGAACACAGTTGGTAATTTTTATTTGACAAAGCTTCCCATGTGATTTTAAGTATATTAGATCAGCCTAATTTAGTTCAAAAATATTTCTTTTAAGAAGAGAGACTAAATCCTTGAATCATTCCAGGGCTCTTGAAATGTCCCAAAGTTATCTCTCG
>NW_005334778.1:0-693 GCF_000412655.1 Myotis brandtii | reverse complement strand
TAATTGAAGTTTGTGTAATTTTACTTTTCATTATGGCCGTGTTTAACAATTGGCTCATGAAGTCCTTGAACCTTTAACACTCAGCTCTTGGAACTTTGCACCCAGGCTCCATCCCCGGTAATAAGCAATGAGGTAACTGCAATTGTCAGGCCACACCCCGATCACTTCATTTCAGAGCCCATAACTTACAAGTCAGATGTTCTGAGATCAGAGCACAGCAGCCAGGATGGTAGAAAACCAGTCATGGGCGTGTGGAACCATTGACAGAATTGGGGCCCTTTGGGCTGGAGCTCAAAAGACCCGCATATGGCATAACGGTGAGGGGACAGCTGAATGGATTCTTGTTTTCAAATATTTGAGAGACTGTTGTGCAAGGAAGGCTAGGGCTATAATCTATGGGTAGAAGAAAGACATAGGGAGACAGATCTCTGCTCAGAATAAGAAAGAACTTTCAAAACCATCCCAAGCAGAATGAGCTGAAGGTAATCCTGCAGAATGCGGGCAACAACCTTTAGGGACCATGTCGAGGTGGTTCAAGCCTCACAGGAAGGAACAGGGCTGGATAGTCTCGAAGGTCTACCCAGGCCTATGATTTTCTGATTTCTGATCCACTGCTTTTTCTAGGTACATGCAAAGAGAACTGCCTACTCCTGGCTTTGCTTGGCTCTCGATAGAAGGGTGGGGTAGTGTATT
>NW_005334777.1:0-286 GCF_000412655.1 Myotis brandtii | reverse complement strand
GGGGGTGCCCTGAGCGGAGGCCTTGGGGAAGGTGAGTCGGGGGTGGAGGAGCATTTGTAGAGGGGCGTCCCATTAGGACGCTCTGGCTTATCCCAAACAGTGCGACTAAGCGAGGAGGGGGGGCACCCCTCCCCAGCCCTCTGCACGTGGGCTATGGCCGCCCCCACCTTCGGGAGGGTGTTTTCCTTCCTGTCCCGACCAGCAGGGGGCGTGGGCTGACAGTTTGCTCAGCCGAAAAGCCTTTAGACCCCCAGCGGTTCTCAACCTGTGGGTCGAACGACCCTTT
>NW_005334776.1:0-491 GCF_000412655.1 Myotis brandtii | reverse complement strand
GGCCCGGTGCACGAATTCTTGCACGGTGGGGTCTCTCGGCCTGGCTAGTGATCAGGGCCAATGGGGGCTGGCCAGCCTAGAAGGAGCCACGGGAGGTTGGCCAGCCAGCCGGGGGAGGGACCGCAGGAGGGCTCCAGGGCCTGTCCAGCCCTCTCGCCCAGTCCCAATCAGCTGGACCACAGCAGAAAGCTAACCTATCGGTCGGAGTCTGTCCCCTGGTGGTCAGTGCGCATCATAGTGACTGGTCAAGTGGTCAACCGATCAGTTGGACACTTAGCATATTACGCTTTTATTATATAGGACTAGTGTCCCGATGCATGAAATTCATGCACGGGGGTGGGGAGAGTTCCTCAACCCAGCCAGCACCCTCTCCAATCTCGGACCCTTCAGGGGATGTCCGACTGCCGGCACTCAGACATACCTCTCACAATCCGGGACCACTGGCTGCTAACCGCTCCCCTGCCGGCCTGATCACCCCCAAGGCTTTTATT
>NW_005334775.1:0-272 GCF_000412655.1 Myotis brandtii | reverse complement strand
TTGCTCTGTAGCTAATATTGTTATCAGATGTCTAAAATAAGTATCTCAGTTGTTATCAATAAAAAAGGCAGCAAGCCCGGCCAATGAGGCTCAGTGGTTGATCAATGACCCATGAACCAAGAGGTCACCGGTTTGATTCCTGGTCAGGGCACATGCCTGGGTTTCCAGCTCCATCCTTGATGGGGGATGTGCAGGAGGCAGCCAACCGATGTTTCTCTCTCATCAGTGCTTCTACCTCTCCATCCCTTCTCTAAAATAAAAACCTGTGTTTT
>NW_005334774.1:0-404 GCF_000412655.1 Myotis brandtii | reverse complement strand
CTAGCAGCTTTCAAATACGCAACACGGTGCTGTTACCGTAGTCACCATGCCATACGTGACCTCCCACGGCTTGCTTTGTTTTTATAACTGGAAGTCTGTGCCTTGTTGGCTCCCTTCACCCATTGCTCCCACCCCTCACCCCCACCTCTGGCAACCACCAATCAGTTCTTTGCATCTATGAGCTTGGTTTTCTTTCTTTTTTTTTCTTTTTTAGATTTTACATAGAAGCAAGAGCGTATGGTATTTGCTTTTCTCTGTCTGACTTATTTCACTTAGCATAGTACCCTCCAGGTCCACCCATGTGGTCACAAATGGCAAGTTTCACTCTTTTTTACGGCTGAATAATATTCCATTGCATACGTGTATACCACATCTTCCTTATCCATTCACCCATTCACAGGCAT
>NW_005334773.1:0-340 GCF_000412655.1 Myotis brandtii | reverse complement strand
CCCCCCCCCTCAGATAATCACCCCTTTTTAAGGTCAACTGTACCATATAACTGTACCATATAACATACATAATACAATGAGGTATCTCATCACATTCACAGGTTCCAGGGATTAAAGCATGGAATCTTAGGAGTCATTCTTAGAAATTCTGCCACTACAACACTTGATAATGACTTCAAGTGGACTTACTGATAATTTTATCTCCCAGAATGAGCAAGCATTCCTGAGTGCCTGTTGCATTCAGATGCTGGGGAGTTCTACCAGTTGCCTGCCCCATCTCTCTGGTCCTTAGTCCAGTCCTAGCACATGATATGTGTTTAATGAATATCCATCATGTGTT
>NW_005334772.1:0-329 GCF_000412655.1 Myotis brandtii | reverse complement strand
AGGAAATTTTTTATTTCTTTCTTGATCTGGTTGGTAATTCATTCATTGTTTAATAGCATACTATTTAGCCTCCATGTGTTTGAGTGTTTTGGGTTTTTTTTTTTACTGTAGTTGATTTCTAATTTCATTCCACTGCGATCTGAGAAGATGCTTGATATTATTTCAATATTCTTGAACTTATAGAGACTTGTTTTATGCCCTAACAGGTGGTCTATCTTTGTGAATGATTTATGTGCACTTGAGAAGAATGTATATTCTGCTGCGTTGGGGTGATATATTCTATGTGTCAATTAATCCATCTGATCCAGTGTGTCCTTTAGAGTCTCTGT
>NW_005334771.1:0-393 GCF_000412655.1 Myotis brandtii | reverse complement strand
TGTGTGTGTGTGTGTGTGTATGTTTGAAAAGGGTGTGAATTTAGTCTCAACAGATATGAACATTAGAAAAGAAGGGGAGACAAATTCCTGAAACATGCATATCCATTTCCTTCTACCAAAGTCACCAATTTTTCTTTATTTTATGGAAGAAAAATTGACATTATATTTATCTACATCTATTACACATATGAGTATAGTATGTAGTATATTTATGTAACATATGTAGTATGTGGAACATGAGAAAGAACTTGAATCAATTTAAGAGAAGCACTGCAACACAACAAAACCAGCCTAAGTGAAAAAAAAAAGTACTTCAATTTCACTCACCCCCTGATTTTTCATTGATATCGCAGTTATACTCGAAACTCCTGGGTTTTCTCACTATTTGTCTTC
>NW_005334770.1:0-204 GCF_000412655.1 Myotis brandtii | reverse complement strand
AAAACAAAACAAAACAAAACAATTTAAAGCAAATAGCATATGGCTGGGCCCTCTCTTCTGTTCCATTGCTCTATGTGTCTGTTTTTATGCCAGTACCATGCTGTTTTGATCACTATAGCATTGTAGTATCGTTTGATATCAGGTTAGGAAGCACAGGTGAAGATTTTAAAAATGCATAGAAAATGTTTTGTGGCTTTAAAAAAA
>NW_005334769.1:0-283 GCF_000412655.1 Myotis brandtii | reverse complement strand
GGCCAGGCTGAAGGACCCGTGCACCGGGCCTCTAGTTTAATATATAATTTACATAAAGGAAAAGCCATAAAACATAAACAAAAGCATATACAAGTTTAATTCATTATTATAAAGTAAACATCAGTGTTGAGAAAAAGAATTTCTGAACAAAAAGAGGGAGCAATGATTACAAACCAGTAGCCTTTGTTTGTACCTTCCTGATTACAACTCCCTTTCTCTCTAGCTTTAACAACTACCCTGTCCCGTATGACAATTATTTGCTTGATGTGTTTGAGTTTTACTA
>NW_005334768.1:0-205 GCF_000412655.1 Myotis brandtii | reverse complement strand
CCATCAACAGATGGTACAATATTATTGACTAGATTCCCTCTGCAGTACTTACAACCCCATGACTATTCTATAACTACCAATCTGTGCTTCTCAAATCCCCCCTCCACTCTAGCAACCATCAATCTGTTCTCTGTACCTATGGCCCTGTTTTCTATTTTGCTTATTTAGTTTGTTCTTTAGATTCCACATGTAAGTGAAATTATAT
>NW_005334767.1:0-1071 GCF_000412655.1 Myotis brandtii | reverse complement strand
AATATATAAATATATTTTCAAACAAATAATAACTTTCTAATGTTAGCATCATCTCTTCCAAAAAAAGAGTATGCCAGAGTCCATCACTGTTTGGCTGTTTTACAAAGATACCTTGACATGAGTAAAATCATTTAGGAAAAATTTATTTTAAGCTATATTATTAGTGGAGATAATGGAAATTAACATAAACTGTAGAAGAGTGGCATGGATTTTATACATTGATAAAAAGAAATCCATTTAAAATCCTTTTGAATGTAAAAGAAGAGAGGGAAAGATCATGGCAAGAGTCTTAGAAATGCTGCTAAATATTACACACTGAGTGGGAGGTTTGCTCAGATAAATCTGGGAATGAAGTGCTGTTCTTCCTGTGGCATTGTAAACGTCATGTTCCAAATTCAGGAAAATTTCACAGCTGGAAAAGACTTTTCACATGCCGACTACTAGTTTTCTATTATGATCTTGTTGATCATTAATCCTTCCCTATATACATCCTTTAATAAAGAATGTCCATTGTGCTACTTTATACATATGCTACAATAATCCCATTTATAGTAATAGTAGGTAATAAGGTTGTACAAGGGTATATTTATTTTGCTTTTTTTGTTTTGTTTTTGCTCTTACTAATTAAAATTGTGAAAAGTCCCCTCTCCCCTCTTCTTGTGCTTAGTTAATTTCCACATCTAAAATTGAAATAAAGAGTTAAGCATGAAGGTAAATACTGTTTTTGAAACCTTAAAGAAATAATGAGAACATCAGGAAAATTGAATGCAAATTGTAATATGTATAATAAATGTTTGAGTGAACTAAATAATATATGTAGTTTTTCTGGCTTTTTTTTTTTTGAGAAGAATACTATATTTGTAGTCTTAAAGAAATAATGAAAGTGCTTTGATATATCATATATATGTAATTTTTAATTTTTTAACCATAAAAATTTACCTTTGGCTCTAGTACGTACCTTAGCTCATTCACATCAATTCTCTCAGCTCCTTTTATTGGTTTTGATGTGGGTTCTTGGTTCAAGATTTTTTTAAAAAATATATTTTTATCAACTTCAGAGAGGAAGGAAGA
>NW_005334766.1:0-293 GCF_000412655.1 Myotis brandtii | reverse complement strand
CCCCATAGACAAAGTAGATATATCAGGTTTTTAAATCATGATTAGATTTATAATTTATACCAATTACTTTGATAAAAATGTAGAAGAATGAATGGAGGTAGATAATATTACAACAAAATATTTTAAAATAATGAAGTTGGATCCTTGCCTTATACTATATACAAAAAGAACAAAGACCTAAATGTAAGAGCTAAAACTATAAAACTCAAACAAAAACATGAGGGAAAGCTTCATGACATTGGATTTGCCAATTATTTCTTAAATATGACATCAAAAGCACAGGAAAAAAACAA
>NW_005334765.1:0-246 GCF_000412655.1 Myotis brandtii | reverse complement strand
GGCCACAGATGCAAATATTTCACCAAATTATAAATTATTCTAGTAAATCTATTAGGGGTGTTTATCCCATGATTTTTTTCCTTAGATATTTCATGGAATGGAGACCCTCACTATATAACCAAATGCTCATTCCTTTACTAGGAAAAATTAGCTCTAATGTATTTAAAACATTTATCTTTAGTATTTTCCTTTGTTCCTCAGATTCCTGAATGAAGAAATAGAATATTTCTTCCACCTAATAATGAT
>NW_005334764.1:0-230 GCF_000412655.1 Myotis brandtii | reverse complement strand
AATAGAACCAGAGACATAGAAACATCGAACAGACTGTCCAACCCAAGAGGGAAGGCGCGGGGTGAGGGAGTAAGAGATCAACCAAAGGACTTGTATGCAAGCATGAGCATAACCAATAGACTCAGACAGGAGGGGATGAGGGCATGAGCTGGGGGGTGGGAGCAGCCGGGAGAGGTCAATGGGGGGAAAAGGAGACTCGTGTAATACTTTAAAAAATAAGAATTTAAATT
>NW_005334763.1:0-858 GCF_000412655.1 Myotis brandtii | reverse complement strand
TTTTTGTATTTCAAAAGAGAAAATTATGAATTCAAGTGAAACCCATTTGTGGAAAGCAAGACGATATCTGTGAGCAAAGGAGCCCTGCATGGTGGCCCTGATCCATTTGGCTGCCCTCCCTCCCCAGGCCTCTGAATTTTACCTCCACAACTGAGACAAGTACAAGGGACTATTTTTAAAGACCAGTTTAAACATGAAACCAGGGAGCTCCAGCTGTGGTTATAAAATCACGAAATATGTCTAGTGTTTTAAAATGTGTCAGAGTTTTCATCACAAAAATTAATTTGAATTTATTTTATGAAGCACGAATTAGCCTAGAAAGACATGAGGGTATGGGTATTAAGAAATCATGTAAATCATGTAAACAATAACAGCTGATTATTGTATCTCAGAAAAGGTCAGGAAACAGCATCACTAATCATCTATCCTCAAAAATTAGTATCTCCAGGCAATTTAACATTATCATTTGTATAGAGAATTGCTCAGTTTTTGACAATATTAAGTGGTTCTAATAATTATGGGTTTGAATTTAAAGTGGTCTTCAAGCTAAAGCTATCAGTATTCAAATTTGGGCAGCAAGATTATAAATTCTTCTTGTTGACAAATCCAATCCAAGCTAACGGGGAACTATTATTTACTTGTTTATTCATTCATTCATTCATTCATTCATTTGTTTCAACTATTTATTGAGTGCCTGCTATGGCACTGTCCTAGGCATTAAGTATAAAATGGTCAACAAGACAGACAACATTTCTGCTCTAAGGAGCTTACTATGTTTTTGTCTGCTGGGCAGAAGATAAACAAATATACAACATAGCACAAATAATAAGTGCTATGCAGAGAATGAAGCATAGTTAT
>NW_005334762.1:0-297 GCF_000412655.1 Myotis brandtii | reverse complement strand
CCTGCACACCCCACACTGGGGACCGAGCCTGCAACCCCGGCAGGTGCCCTTGACCGGGAATCGAACCGTGACCTCCCGGTTCAGGGGGTGGACGCTCAACCGCTGAGCAGAAACCCCTGTTTCTGCGCGTCCCCGCGGGGCTCAGCCCCATGGGAGCGTCTGCAGTGGGCAGAGTCTGACCCCACAAGGCCCGGGGGTCTCTGTGTCTTGGTGATTCCAGGAGACGCACATGCAAAGCGCCCCCCAGCCCCACCCTGCGCCCCAAGTCATCCGGATGAGCCCGCTCCTCCATATGTC
>NW_005334761.1:0-337 GCF_000412655.1 Myotis brandtii | reverse complement strand
CTCCAGTCTTGGCCCCTGCAGGATCCATGAGGCTCCCCCACCCTCCCCCACCCCCAGGCTCGCTGTCTCTCCTGCCTTCCTGGGCCTCCTCCGCTCTACCCTCCGCCTTCCACAGCCATCAGGGTGGCAGAAGGCACCTGGCTCAATTTCTATCAAGAGGGAAGATTCACTTCCAAGCCCCACAACTGGCACACGACCCCCTGAATAGCCTCACAGCGTCCTTGGACCAAGTGCCTGCTGGTGCCAGGAACTAGCCCGGATGTTGGCTACACAGTATCTTATTTCATTTCACGAAGCCTCAGGGAGGCAGTATATCCCCATTTTACAAGTGGGCAAA
>NW_005334760.1:0-351 GCF_000412655.1 Myotis brandtii | reverse complement strand
CTAGAAAATCAACTGAGTACAGAAAACACAACAAAAAGAAATCTCATCTCGCCCTAGCCAGTTTGGTTCAGTGGATATAGTGCATGGGCCTGAGGACTGAAGGATCTTGGGTTCGATTCCATGCCCAGGTTGTGGGCTCGATCCCCAGGAGGGGGCATGCAGAAGGTAGCTAATCAGTGATTCCCTCTTATCATTGATGTTTCTCTCTCTCTCTCTCTCTCTCTCTCTCTCTCTCTCTCTCTCTCTCTCTTCCTTTCTGAAATCAAGAAAAGTATATTGAAAAAAAAAAATCTGATATCTCTGGCCAAAGGACAAAGATAGGGGAAGCCTACCAAGACAAAAACTTTTCAA
>NW_005334759.1:0-271 GCF_000412655.1 Myotis brandtii | reverse complement strand
CCCCTTTAGTACCATGATTAAGACCTTATTGGAAAACAGGGGTTTTTGCAGGTGGGATTAGTGATGAGAACGTTTTAAAGGGGTGAATTCATCCACTGTGACCTGGTCCCTAAAAAAATAAAAAAAACAGAGAGAGAGAGAGAGAGAGAGAGAGAGAGAGAGAGAGAGAGAGAGAGATTGGAACTTCAAAACTAATTCTTTAGCCCTGGCCGGTGTTGCTCAGTGGGTAGAGCGCTCGCCTGTGGACTGAAGGGTCCCGGGTTCGATTCCC
>NW_005334758.1:0-451 GCF_000412655.1 Myotis brandtii | reverse complement strand
GGCAATCAGGGCCTATCAGGGCTTTCCTTCCCCCTGGCTGCCGACAGCTGGCCCTGCCCCCCGACACTGCCACTGCTTGCCATCTGTGTGGCGCTGCCTTCCCAAAGCCCCCCTTCCCCCCCATCACCTCCCTCTGCAGGTGACAGGTGTAGGGTGCAGGGCCTCACTCTGCAAGGGGATTGCTGAGCAGCCCCGCCCACCTGCCACAGAGTCATTGGCTGGTGGCCTGGGCCTCCCTCTGTGAGGCCATTGATCATGGGGCCCCAAGATCGATCACCCCAAGGGGAAGGCCCCACCCACCCGCTGCAGCCCGCTGGTTGGTGGCCTGGGCCTCCCTCTTTGGGGTGATTGTGGGGCGTTGGAGGAACCCTCTGACCAACCTTGGCTGGCCTGGCGCCAGTGCATGGCATAGCGTGGTCAGATGGACGTTTGTTCTGCTGTTCAGCAGTTC
>NW_005334757.1:0-209 GCF_000412655.1 Myotis brandtii | reverse complement strand
CTGCGGCAGCGCTAAGGATGTCCAACTGATGGCTTAGATAGACCTGCCCCCATGGTGAGAACATGAAGGCTGGGCTGAGAGACCCCCCCTCCAGTGCACAAATCTCGTGCACTGGGCCTCTAGTTAAGTAATAAAACACAAGTATGAGGATTAGTGAGAGCTCAGGTTAACATGACCTCTCTTAACTTATTATGCATTCAAATCATCAC
>NW_005334756.1:0-270 GCF_000412655.1 Myotis brandtii | reverse complement strand
AGCAGCGCCATCGCACACTCGGCCGCCACCCCTGGCGGGGACCTGTGGCCCGGCCGCCACATTCCAGGACAGAAAGACACTCTAACACAGAGAGGGCCAAGAAGAACCCAGTGGAGCAAGAGGAGTGATTATGGAAAGTCAGTCCAATGCAGCCTTGGCACAGTGAGCAGGGGTGAGAATCGCTCACCAAGGAAACGCGCACTGGCCACCCTCCGCGGCCGGGGGGTGGGGGTGGGGCGGCGTCCTGTGCGCGAGGGTTGGATTCCAGGT
>NW_005334755.1:0-203 GCF_000412655.1 Myotis brandtii | reverse complement strand
CCCAACAAACATGGCGGTTAATTTGCATACACAGGTGCCATGGCGATGGTACAGGCATTCCACACAGCCCCAGCCGCTCCGGGCCTCTGGGCAGCGTGGAAAGGCGGAAAGGCGGCTCAGGGTCGGAATGAAGGCAGAAAGGCGGCTCTGGCGCCAAGTGAAGGCAGTGCTGGCAGCCAGAGGAAGGAAGGCCCATTCTTGCA
>NW_005334754.1:0-256 GCF_000412655.1 Myotis brandtii | reverse complement strand
TCCAATGCCAAATTACACCACTTTATATAATTCCCTACAAATCCCAAACAATCTGCCATGGGAACAGTGCATTTTGCTCTGGTCATTTTTCCTTCCTATTTTATATTTAATTAATTTTATGATACTTTCCCTCCATGTTCTTGCTTATACCTTCTGAGTTGCTCACACCTCTGGCTTCACAATTTGAAAAGCACATGGTTTTTTGTCTGTCTTTTCTGATTGTTTTTTGTAACTGCCGATCACAATCCATTCTTCT
>NW_005334753.1:0-340 GCF_000412655.1 Myotis brandtii | reverse complement strand
GAAGAAATGATATAGAAGCAGCTGCCAGGTGGCTCCCGACAACTGGCATGAACATCAGTGAGACAGATCCGGATCCCGGGCTGGCAAGGGCCTCCCACCACCCACCCGGAGGGCCAGTCACATCCCAATTACCCCCCACCCCTCTCAGGATGGGTGCCAGATGCAAGGCTCATGGCTGGTGAGCACCGCTGCAGCGGTGTGAGCCTCGCAGGCGCAGTGGGGCCAGGATAAGCCAGAGCAGCAGGAGCAGTAGGTGGCATTGGACTGCCAGTTTTGGCCCAATCCTCTCAGGCCATGCCGAGAGACCCCACCTGTGCACAAATTAGTGCACCGGGCCTCT
>NW_005334752.1:0-230 GCF_000412655.1 Myotis brandtii | reverse complement strand
CTTCATCTCCTCGTGCTGGTTCCAGAGTGAAGGAGGGACAGCCCTGCCCTGGGTTTGATCTACCACCACTTCCATGGCTCTTCTCTTTCTCCCTTGTTCCTCCTTACCAGGTGCTCCTCAGCTTATAAAACAGGCTCAGCTCTCTCCTAGTTTTGAAAACATGCCACATCCCTCCAGAGGTTTCACTGTCTCTTCCTCTGTTTTGCGGCGATTTAAAGCAATCGTGTTTT
>NW_005334751.1:0-237 GCF_000412655.1 Myotis brandtii | reverse complement strand
CCCAAAATATTTACTCTGCAATATAATACAGGGTGAGGCAAAAGCAGGCTTAAAGTTGTGAGTGTGAAAAACAGTTTATTCTTTTATTATTTATTAATTATGGTATTATTTTCCGTATGAACAACTGTTAACCTACTTTTGACCTATCCTGTATATTCAAACTCTAGAACTCAACATGAGACAGTATTACCTAAATTAGGTTCAGTAATCTACACTAATAAAAGAGAAACATGGTAA
>NW_005334750.1:0-235 GCF_000412655.1 Myotis brandtii | reverse complement strand
TTTCAATTTGTTTATGTGATGTATCACATTTATTGCTATATGGATATTGTACCATCCTTGCATCCCAGGGATATATCCTACTTGGTCATGATATATAATCTTTCTGATGTAATGCTGGATCCGATTTGCTAGAATTTTATTGAGGAATTTAGCATCAATGTTCATGGGGGATATTGGCCTGTAATTATTTTCTTTGTGTTGTCTTTATCTGGTTTTGGTATTAAGGTAATGCTGG
>NW_005334749.1:0-369 GCF_000412655.1 Myotis brandtii | reverse complement strand
TTAGGTAGGGGTGAATTAATTAAATGTTTGACAAAATGTAGCAGGCTAATATTTAAGTTGATAATTTTCTATGGCCTGTGAATGATATTATAAATATCCAAATGGCTCTTGGCAGAAAAAAAGATTTCTCACCCTGGTTAGAGCTTATCTGGATAGTTGATTATAAGGTTTATAATTTTACTGGCAAAAATAATAAAATAAAACAGCTATTGGAGGAGTGTGTGATCATGTGGGATGAGTATGTGTGTATGTGAGTGAGGCACAGATAGATCCTGCAGGGCCTTAGGGGTCAGGCTAAACGGGCTCGCCTAACTAGACAGTCTCTGCTACCCTGTAAGCAGTTCCAGGAGGCCGGCTCGTCCCCAGAAG
>NW_005334748.1:0-214 GCF_000412655.1 Myotis brandtii | reverse complement strand
ATGCTAAGTGAAATAAGCCAGTCAATGAAAGAAAACTCCACATGATCTCACTCATTTGTGGAAAATAAAGAACATTATAACCTGATGAACAAAAAGATAGATACAGAGGCAGAGAAGCATTGAACAGACGGTCAAATTACAGTGGGAAGGCCGGGGAATGTTGGGATGGAGGTAAGAATCAACCGAAGGACTTGTATACATGCATATAAGCATA
>NW_005334747.1:0-783 GCF_000412655.1 Myotis brandtii | reverse complement strand
CTGGCCAGGGCAAGGCATGAACTTTATTTTAAGAGGTTTGCATTCCACAAGAATTTGAAGGACATCTGTCTATGCTAGATCTCACTATAAAAATTGTGTGAAAGGGACTACAGAGGGAAGTGATTGGAGAGAAAAAAATTAAAGATAAAAGTGTAATAGCTTTGGGAAGGAAAAATAAGGGTCTAACTAAAGCATTGAAAATAGAAAGAAAAGTGAAAAGGGTTATGCTATTTAGGTGGCAGAATGTGTAGGACTATGGGACAGGTTGGCTATGACAACCAAGTGAGTGCCAATTTTAGGACAATGTTCAAGTTTTAACGTATCTGTGTGGCAGTAATGCCTTTAAATTAGAAAAGGACTAGGTAGATGTGTTGGTTCAGTTTTGAAAGTGTCTTAATTTAGAAAGGATCATGGATATTAGAGGACAGCTCTAGATATACTGGTGGACATTTGGGTCTGTGTCAAAGGAAAGTGGAAATATTAGGTGGGAGAATTAGGAGTTATGTGAGAGGTGTTAAGGAACAGACTTGAGTGAGTCCCTCCAGGAGAAAGTAAATAGAGAAAAGATGCTTTATGACTGTCTATATTTTTGGGATTCTTAAATAATTTACAAGAAGCAATCAACACCTGGTTGGTGTTGCTCAGTGGTTGAGAGTCAAACTATGAATGAGGAAGTCACGTTCGATTCCTGGTGAGGGCACATGCTCGGTTTGCAGGCTTGATCCCCAGTAGGGGGAGTGCAAGAAACAGCCAATAAATGATTCTCTCTCATCATTGATGTTT
>NW_005334746.1:0-262 GCF_000412655.1 Myotis brandtii | reverse complement strand
CGTTTGCCTGACGTCACCACGGCAGCCCTTGGCGTCACGCCCTTGGCCCCGGTTTCTCCCGAGGAAATCATAGGCTCTCACACTCTCACTCTCCTATGGACCCCACACTTCAGACCCAAACGCTAAACGGTCCCCTTCTTGGCGGCCATCGGCTATTCTTCCTGGTCGCCCGGGACAAGTCTCGGCTCCACAAAATAGTCCCTCAAAGCAGCCAGGCGGCCGGGCCCCGGGTGGGTCTGCCTCCTGCTTCCCGGGATTGGGG
>NW_005334745.1:0-696 GCF_000412655.1 Myotis brandtii | reverse complement strand
AAAAAAAAACTCAACAAAACTAAAAGTGTTGCTGTGAAAATATATATTTGAAATAATAAGATCAAAATCTACAAACTGAGTAACTAGTTCCAAATTCCAGGACTAATTGCCAATTCAATACCTCCTATCTTATTTTCTTGATCTGTAAAAATAGGGATAATCCTACTAAATTAGCCCAAAGGGATGCTCCATGAACTAATTAATGAAGTGGCAATACAACCCCCTGAGGCTGTTAGGCTGCATGCTTCAGAGGATCCATCTGCCTCAAATCTCAGCACTCACCATCTCCAGAAACCCTAAGCCAAGAAAACCAAACTCAGTCTAAGGACCTGAGGAAATGATGCTATTAAATGAACACCATCACAAAAGCCTAATGACCACTGACTTCTTGTAAAAGCTCATCATACAATTTGAAAACTCAAATCTGAATCATATACAAAAACTCAATTTTAAAGAACATATCAGGATTTTGTAACTGTCCATAAGACAGACTTAAACATTAAGGAAAAAGTTAAGTACTAAAGTTATATATTTGCAAAATATAGGCCAACCTACACAAAGACAGTTTGACTCTTATTCTGTGGATTTAAGAAAAAGTGAGTTCTCAAAATAGTAACCTTGAGGAAACTTTTTTTAAGACTCTAAAAATATAGCACATTGCATAGAAAAGAACAAAGTCCTTCACAAAATATGTAA
>NW_005334744.1:0-478 GCF_000412655.1 Myotis brandtii | reverse complement strand
TTTGGTCCATGCTCTATTTGTACATGATTGCATTTGCTTCCTCCTTTCCTCTTCCCCTTGTATTCCACACCACTGCCTCCCTCGGAGGAATTTGGGGTTTTTCCCCCCTGTGTTCCATGACACTTATGCATACTTATATTACCGCACTCTGCTGTGGTTACTTGTCAGTGTGTCTTTCTGTCCCCTAAGAACACAGACCTCTCTGGAGCACAGAGTGAGTTCTGTTCAACTGTCTGTCACCAGAATATGGCACATGGTGATCTGTTAATACATTTCTGCTGAAACAATGCAATAGTGAATGTCAGGAACAGTGCAAACAGTCCTGAAGGTTGCATGGAAAGGAATCAAAGAACAGAGACAGGCTTAAAATGTGGTATTTGCAGAGACAAGCTGGACACCAGCCTCCTTAGAGCAGGGGCTCGGTGTTGAGTAACAGGAAAACCAGAGTGAGAAGTTGGGTTAGACCCAGAGCCCAGCA
>NW_005334743.1:0-200 GCF_000412655.1 Myotis brandtii | reverse complement strand
AGTCTGAGGGTAATAAGCATCCCAGCCAACCGAAAAATACATGTATTATCATAATTTTTTATTAAGCTAATGATATGTTTTCCTCCTTCATCCACTGTCACTTGTACCTTATGATATGTTTGGCCAGATGAATTAAGGCTCTCTACTATTTCATTATCTAAACGCTCTAATTTTCTTCTGGCCAGTTAGTTTCCATAGAA
>NW_005334742.1:0-798 GCF_000412655.1 Myotis brandtii | reverse complement strand
TGACAGGTGTGAGGTGGTACCTCATTGTTGTTTTGACAAACTTCTTATTCTCTCTGTGCCTCTGTGTTTTTCTCTGTAGAATGGGGATGATAACAGCACCTTACCCCACAGGTGTTGGGACAGTACATGGCAGGCACAGAGAGTATTCTTTTGTTACACAGGCTCCTAATGGGGCAAAGGACTGGCCTGGGTTTTACAATAAGAGCCTCAGTTCGCTCCTCTGTGGAATGAGAAAAGGAAAGACGGAAGGTTAACAGGCAAGGCACAACCCCTCTCCCTGTTTCAGGGCTCAGCTCCACCTCTGACAAGCTGCATGGCCCCGAGCAAGTCTCTTCTCCTCTGAGGCAGACCCCTTCTGCCTCAGGAGCAAAACCCCGATGCACCCCGATGCTGTGTGCCCTCCTCTCAGCACCCGGGCCTGCAGGAGAGCCCGGCCCCAGGGATTGGCTCCAGTGGGTCTGGGCCACGTGGGGTCTCATCCCTTACCCAGTGAGCGGGTTGGGCAATCCTGGCCAATGATAAGTGAGGGGGAGCCTGCTGGGAGCTACTGGGAGGGTCTCCTCCCTCTTCAAAGGGGTGACAAGGGAGGGAAGAACACCCTGCTTGCCTCTGGGTGCCATTGCTGACCCCTGAAACTGTTGCAGCCATTTGAGGACTGTGAGGGAGAGATGGACCAAGGCACGAAGAAGGGAGCCCCCAAAGAGAAAAACAGCATGGGTCCCTGAAGCCTGTGGAGTCCCTGGACTAAGAAACTGGAAGTTGCCCGGCTGGCGTGGCTCAGTGGTTGAGCGTAGACCT
>NW_005334741.1:0-611 GCF_000412655.1 Myotis brandtii | reverse complement strand
TGAGCCACGCCGGCCGAGCAAGAGATGAATTTTATTTAAGGGAAATATTATGAGGAAGAGTAAGTGGTGCAGGACCCACCATTGGAAGCCTCCACGGCCGGCCTGCGGAGCGGACTGCCATGTCCTCAGCCTTCGGATGGGCTGGGCAGGGTGGTGTTTAAGATCCATCCGTCACAGGCCTTGGAGGAGACTTGCCTCTTGGCCGTGGAGCCCAGGTGCTCGTCATCTTCATAAAACCAACGTCACAGAGAGACACAGGCCCTCTGAGGACTCAGGCGAGCACGAATCACACAGGATTCACCAATGGCACATATCGCCTCATCTGGCGACACTGTGGGCTCTCGTTCCCAGGAGACGACACCCTGGCTGGGCAGATCTAGAACTCGCAGAGGGGGGCAAAGGCTGGCCTCGTCTGGTGTGAGAAATGCAATATGTGGGGACAGGAAGCGATCTGGCCGCACAAAGCAAGAAGCAACTGGCCCTGCTCAGCAGCACTGATGTCTCAGGGAGGGTCTGGAAAAGCATGTAGCTGTGCGCCAGGGAAGGGGAGGAGGAGGCCACGCCAGGAAGCCACGCCTCCTGCCTGAAGACCTGGCTCTGTGGGGAGGGAT
>NW_005334740.1:0-251 GCF_000412655.1 Myotis brandtii | reverse complement strand
CCCAGGTTTGATTCCAGTCAAGGGCACATGCAGGGTTATCGGCTCAATTCCCAGTAGGGTGTGTGCAGGAGGCAGCCAATCAGTGGTTCTCTCTCATTGATGTTTTTATCTCCCTCTCCCTCTGCCTTCCTCTCTGAAATCAATAAATATATATTTTTTAAAAGAAAGACACTACTTTCCTTTCAGCTGCAGAGGATGGAGAAAAGAATGTAGCAAACTCTTTTTCCTAAGGCGGAGACATCTGGACTGTC
>NW_005334739.1:0-297 GCF_000412655.1 Myotis brandtii | reverse complement strand
GAGTCAAGTCCCTGCCCACCCATGTGTGCCTCGAAATCACGCCAGACTGAAACCTGGTCAGCCCCACCCCTGTCAAGCCCTACCAGGTGGGGAGCGCAGCCTCAGGTCCCCCATCAAGCCCTGCTGGGTGGGGGGGTGTAGCCTCAGATCCCCTGTCAAGCCCTGCAGGGGTGGGGGCATGGCCTCAGGACCCCAGGCCCGGCGCCTGGGTGGCTTGGCGCCACACAGCCTCAGGTCCCTGCTGTTCGGTTGTTACAGCATCACAGTGTGACAACCATTTGCATATTAGCCTTTTAT
>NW_005334738.1:0-342 GCF_000412655.1 Myotis brandtii | reverse complement strand
GCAGGAGAGGCTCCTGCCACCGCTGCTGTGCTTGCCAACCGTGAGCCTGGGTTCTGGCTGAGCGGTGCTCCCACTGTGGAAGCACACTGACCAGCAGGGGGCAGCTCCTGAGTTGAGAGTCTGCCCTCTGGTGGTCAGTGCACATCATAGCGACCAGTCGTTCTGCTGTCAGGCCAAATGGGCTCTCCGACATCCCCTGAGGGGTCCCAGATTGCGAGAGGGTGCAGGCTAGGCCAAGGGACCCCACTGGTGCACAACCAGGGTCGGGGAGGGTCATGGGTGGTTGGCCAGCCACGGAGGGACTGTGGGAGGGCTCCAGGGCTTGTCCGGCCCATCTTGCTC
>NW_005334737.1:0-264 GCF_000412655.1 Myotis brandtii | reverse complement strand
CCAGTTTGCTTTAACTCACCTGTCCATTCGGATCCATCAGTCCTGGTTGCCTGGAGAACTGAATCAAGAAAGACTGGCTCTGGCCGGCATTGCTCAGTGACTAGAGCATCGGCCTGCGTACCAAAAGGTCAAGGGTTTGATTCCTGGTCAAGGGCACGTACCTGGGTTGAAAGTTCAATCCCCTCCCTGGTCGGGATATGTGTGCAGGAGGCAGCCAATCTATGTATCATCTCTCTCACATCAATGTTTCTCTCTCTCCTCTCT
>NW_005334736.1:0-226 GCF_000412655.1 Myotis brandtii | reverse complement strand
AAAGCAGCAAACAAACCAATAAACAAACTCATAGACAACACTATAGTGACTACCAGAGGGGGAAGCGGGTAGGGGAAGACTGAAGAGGGTAATGGAGTCATATATAAGGTGACAAATGGAGATGAAACTGGGTGGTGAGCACACAATGCAATATAGAGATGATACATTACAAAATTTTATACCTAAACTTAATGTTATTAACCAATGTTACCCTAATAAATTTAAT
>NW_005334735.1:0-378 GCF_000412655.1 Myotis brandtii | reverse complement strand
GCTGGCCAGGGCTGGCGGGAAGCTTGGCTTCCTCCACTGCCATGGCAACCAAGCCTCCTGCTTGCTCTAGCTCCGTGGCTGCCAGCCGCCATCTTGGTTGGGTTAATTTGCATATACTCACTCTGATTGGCTGGTGGGTGTGGCTTGGGCATAGCGAACATACGGTCAATTAGCATCTTTGTGTTTTATTAGTGTAGATACAATATTTAAACTTTAATTTTTCAATGATAATTATAAGTAAACAGCCAGAATTTTTTAGATTGACATTTATCAACACACCTTTTGTAATTATTTTAAAAGAGATTAATTAAATTTAAACCAGTTTTTATATTAAAAATTTTGTTCAGACCATAGAATTAATCCTTTTTTTTTTTTTTT
>NW_005334734.1:0-228 GCF_000412655.1 Myotis brandtii | reverse complement strand
CATCAATCGGTTGCCTCCATACTCACCCTACTGGGGATTGAACCCACACCCTGGGTATGTGATCTGACCAGGAATCAAAGCCACCACCTTTTGGTGTGTGGGATGACGCTCCAACCAACTGAGCCACACCAGCCAGGGCTCCATGCATTTAGTGATGGGCAAGTGTTTAAATAATATTTTTTTAAATAAATTTTTATTGATTTTGGAGAGGAAGGGAGAGCTAGAGAG
>NW_005334733.1:0-279 GCF_000412655.1 Myotis brandtii | reverse complement strand
TGGGGGGCTGAGGAGACTGGGGTACTCTGGAGGCAGGCGTGTGGAGCCGCTGGACCCACCTGGGGGCTGGCCCGTCTGTGCTGTGTGCCTGCCGCCCGGGCGGGGCTGAGGGGACTGGGTGCTGCCATCTTGTGGCCGTGGGCGCCGCCATCTTGTGGCCGTGGGCGCCACCATCTTTGAAGGTGTGGCAGTCAGTTACCATATTCCCTCATTATTGGTTGTGGGGGCCGCCATCTTTGTACGGGCTTGATGGTCAATTAGCATATTCCCTCTTTATTA
>NW_005334732.1:0-890 GCF_000412655.1 Myotis brandtii | reverse complement strand
TACAGACAGATTGACGGAGTGGCAATGGGCTCCCCTCTAGGTCCTTTGCTAGCAGACATTTTTATGGCCAAGTTGGAGACATCTGCACTTCAATCTCAGATTCGTCAAGCTCAACTATATTGTCGTTACGTTGACGACATTTTTGTTGTCCAATCCAATGCTGCTGACATCACAAAGTTTCTGGATAATTTCAATAGTGCACATCCATCTATAAGATTTACCATGGAAACTGAAAGAAACAATTCGATTGCTTTTCTGGACGTTTTGCTCAAACGAAGAACAGATGGCTCCCCGATGCTGACAGTGTATCGAAAACAAACTTGGGTGGGACAGTACGTTCATTTCTACAGTGCCGTCTCACTACAGAGAAAACGAAATCTGGTGAAGACCTTGACTGATCGAGCATATAAAATCTGCTCTCCGGATTGCCTACAAGAAGAGTTGCAGTTTATCAGAAAGACTTTAATGGAAAACGCTTATCCAGAAAAGTTTATTGAAAAGAATATGATTAGAAAGGACAAACCCGATCCAGTAACCACCGTATTGAAGAAACCTTTATATATCACTGTACCTTTTCACAGTGATGCTCTTAGTGAGATAACAACCCGAGTCTTGAATTCCGTAGTCAGAAGAACATTTTATGCTGCCTCATTAAGAATAACCTACACGAATCGCCCGGCGATTGTGCAAAGACTCAAAGACAAGTTGCCTCAAATGGCCACAAACATGTGTCTATATTATTTCCAGTGCTCGTGTTCAGCTGGATATATCGGCCAGACCACCCGACAACTTGCCAAAAGAGTCAGAGAACACATCCCCGCCTGGCTTCTACAAGGAAATCAACGGAAAATACGAAGCTCAATTTCAGAACATTTGATCGATCAAAATCA
>NW_005334731.1:0-425 GCF_000412655.1 Myotis brandtii | reverse complement strand
GGAGGGGGAGGGGAGGCTTCCAGCAGCAGCTTTTGGGGGGGCTGCCTCAGGTAAGCAGCCCCAAGTCTTGCAGTTACCTTTCCCCAGCTCCCTCTCACCTTTCGGATAACCTGCATCTTCCTGACCTTCACGGCCAAGGTCAAAGGCAGCACTGACATGCCCATCAGCCTTCCCACCGTCCACACACATCCTCTTCCTCTGCCATAATATGCCTCATGAACTGTTTCCTGGAGGAAGCAGGCAGGAGGGTGGGGAGTGGGAGAGAAAATGTGTGTTAGAGCACCCTCGGTGAGCAGGAGCGTGATGTTTAATTATAGACCATGGCCCAGCGGCGTGGCTCAGTGGTTGAGCGTCGACCTATGAATCGGAAGGTCGTGGTTCGATCCCCGGTCAGGGCACATGCCCAGTTTGCGGGCTCGATCCCC
>NW_005334730.1:0-514 GCF_000412655.1 Myotis brandtii | reverse complement strand
GGTGTTACATTAACTCTGAAAAATTATTACATAAAATGAAATATGCTCTTATCCCCCTGAAATGAACCAATTTTATTTCTTCTTTTATGAAAACCATGACTATAATTTAAACACTAGGTGCCCAATGCACCTTGAAAGGAATTGTGGGCCGTGAGGCTGCGGTGGGCACAAGGGAGGATCTCAGCCCATTCTCCGTGCTCCCGCCCGGCCCCTCCAGCTGCGGCCCCAGCCCTGGTCCCACATGCTGACAGCACTGGCCCTGCTCGCGCCCACTGACAGCGCAAAGCGATTGGGGCTGGCGCCAGCAGCAGGTGCAAACAGTGGCTGCTGCCCTGATTGTCCCTCAGGAGCAGGGGGAGGTGTAGAAGCCCTCAGGGGTGATTGAGGCTGGCAGCTGCTGCTCGCACCCGCTGATGGTGCTGAGCAATCAGGACCGGCCCTGGGCACCAACAGCGGGTACAAGTGGCAGCTCTGGCTCTGGCTGCGGGTGTGAGCGGGACCATCACTGGCAGTG
>NW_005334729.1:0-477 GCF_000412655.1 Myotis brandtii | reverse complement strand
GGCTGGGAGCCAAACCTAGGTTTGATTAATAAAGGACCCCTTGCTTTTGCATCGGAAGAGGCTCTCTGGTGGTGGATTATTGGGGACCCCGAGCTCTGGGCATAACATCAGGAAGTAATGTTGGCACATGCATCAGAATGTGTTCACAGGAACTCATCACTTTTTTCTTTGTCCAGGGAGCGTGGCCGGGGCTGTGGATGTGACGCCCCTCCCTGTCTCTTCACCTCTGCTTCTGCGGTGCCGTCCTCCACAAACCAAGGCCACACCACATGCCCTGCCTTGAATGCATGACATCGAGCTGACCCTGGTTGAAGTGCATTTTCAAAACCATCACATGTTGACAAAGTAATTAAGTTTAGTAGTAAACTGCTACTTTTAAAAAAAGCTCTGTGTTTTTGCTAATAAATAAATAAAATACCAGTAAAGTAGCTTTATTTACTGTAAATAAAATACCAGTAAAGTAGCTTTATTTCTTAT
>NW_005334728.1:0-386 GCF_000412655.1 Myotis brandtii | reverse complement strand
TAGATATAGAATCAGGGAATGAACTAGAGTGGGGAAGTGAGTACCCACACTGGGAGCAAAATTTAAGAGGGCACTGGACATTTCAGTAATCAATATAAAAGTATTCTAAGACATATTTTCTAAAACAGATCTAAAGTAATACAAAACAAAAAACAAAACATAAACAACCCTAACATAATAAAGGAAATTTAAACATCTATAATAATAAAAGCGTACTATGCTAATTAGACCAGAATTCCTTTGAGGCTGTTAGGGAAGCCCGGGTCCCAGGTGCCTGCTGGCAGCCAGAGGGAAGCCCAGTTCCTGGGTGACAGAATGAAGCCCGGGTCCTGAGTGCCAGAGGGAAGCTAGTGCTGGCAGCCGGGGGGAAGGAAGGCCTACTCTTG
>NW_005334727.1:0-339 GCF_000412655.1 Myotis brandtii | reverse complement strand
TTGTTGATGATAGCCATTGTGACAGGTGTGAGGTGATGCCTCATTGTTGTTTTAAATTTGTATCTCTCTGATGATTAGTGACTTTGAGCATTTTTTCATGTCTCTTTGCCATCAGGTATATCCACCTTGGAGAGCTCCTATTTAGGTCCTTTGTCTATTTTTAAATTGAATTGTTTGTCTTCCTTTTGTTAAGTTATATGAGTTCCTTAATATATTTTGGAAATTAACTCCTTATCATATGTATCATGGGCAAATATGTTCTCCCATAGAGTGGGCAACTTTTCATTTTGTTGATGGTTTCGTTTGCTGTGCAGGAGCTTTTTATTTTTATGTAGTCCC
>NW_005334726.1:0-297 GCF_000412655.1 Myotis brandtii | reverse complement strand
TGGGAGGAGTGAGGTGCTCAGTTAAATAGATACAGCCTCTGCTTCCTGGAGTCCCCTGTGCAGGGGATGACGGTGTGGGGACAAAAGATCAAGGGAAGTCTCGAGGCGAAGCGTCCTGAGCCAGGAAAACCCCTGACCCCAAATCTCGAGCAAAAGTCGTTTTCTTGGGAACCATTGGGAATCCCTGCTGCAGGGTTCTCACGCGTCCCTGAAGCCTCACTGTGTCAGCTTTGCTGGTATGGGCCAAGGGCTCTGGGTGTGGTGAGGGCTCTGCGTCCTGCCTTTGCTTCCACTTCC
>NW_005334725.1:0-553 GCF_000412655.1 Myotis brandtii | reverse complement strand
CCACTCCAACCAACTGAACCATCTGGGCAGGGCAGTGAGAGCTTTTATTTTAAATGGAATGGAGTCTAAGCATTTGTTTCACAGGACTGTATACATCCAGCTCTGGAAATGAAAAACAAACACATTAATATGACAGTATATTGTGATGGTTAAGAGCAGAGGTCAGCAGACTTTTCTAAAAATGGCCTGAGAGTGAATATGTTTGGCTTTGTAGGCCTTATTGTCTTGGTTACAGCTGACTCACCTCTGCCAACAGTAGCATGTGCGAACCCAGCCATAGGCAGTCCACTTAAACAGCTGGGGCTGGCTCTTTCTAAGTATCACCTGTGGTGGTAGCTTGCTGAACCCTGATTAAGAGTGCAGCTTTGGGAATCATACCTGGTGATGAATTCTGGTGAAGTACCAGGTAGGTGGTAATGTGCCAGGTATTAAACTCTCTGAGCCTCGGTTTGCTCAGTGAGATCCCAGTAGGCATCACCTAGGAACTAGTTAGAAATGCAGACTCGCAGGCCCTGTCCAAGGTCTGTAGATTTGGAATCTGCATTTTAACAGG
>NW_005334724.1:0-1071 GCF_000412655.1 Myotis brandtii | reverse complement strand
CACCCCTCCCTGGTCCTGATTGTGCACGGGTAGGGTCTCTAGGCCTGGCCTGAACCCTCTTGCAATCCGGGCTGAGGGTCCCCCCGCCCCCTGTGCAAGAATTTTGTGCACTGGGATTCTAGTATCTTATAATGGCAATGAAATTATCAAAGATTTTTATTTTATACATCCCTAGTATTTTTTTTCAAATTTTCAAACATTCTTCATTTGCTTAAAATCTTAAGAAAATTTGATCAATTTGGGATAACGTATTTTAATGAAATATTTCACTTTAATTTTGTGATGCCATTTCAACAATTTGTGTACATTCATTTGGAATGATGTCTTCAGCATTCTATTCACTTAAAAGTTTTTAAATACCTCTTCTATGCTTCAAGAAGCATAAGAGTTTTCTAAAATCATTAAAATTAAAGTGGAATGTAAAAACATGCTATTTTTATTCATGACATTTTTCTTTTCTCTATTCTCTAACAATTTATAAACGAAATTATTCCAGAAAAATGTATTGACCTCTAACTATATGCCAGTTGCCACACATCAGAACTAAATTCTTTGCTTGCCTTTAACTTAAAATAACATTGATAATTTATTGTGATATTCTTTGTAATTTGCTCTAAAATGTGTTTTTTAATCTGTGGTGGTAGATATTTAGAGACTTTCTCAGCCTTTATTCCACCCAGCTTCTATTTGAGGAGATTGGAAAGGTAAGAGTTACAGTTTCCATACTTTCAAGGAGTTCATATTCTACCCATTAGATGCAATTTCACAAAACTGCAAGTGCCCTTGAGGCAGAGGTAATCCTGCGGCTTCTGGCTCTCACCACCGACTATTGGAAGGTCATGGATTCCCTGTAATAGTTGCCACTGTTCATTTTCAAGAAATAGTAGCAGAAGCAGCAATTTGACCTGACCCCTAACCTCTGGTTGCCGGCTTCAAGTGTCCATTCTCCAATTGTCCTGTGTCTGGAGACTGTCCTGAGAATGACCACAACGTTAGACCTAGATGGTTCAACTGGTGGTGACCTGAGATGATGAAGCCTCATATGGTCAGTTTTATCATTTTCTTGGAGTC
>NW_005334723.1:0-355 GCF_000412655.1 Myotis brandtii | reverse complement strand
GGAGCTCTGCTCAGCCACAAGCCCAGCTGAGGGCTGCAAGCACAGCAGCGGTAGCAGGAGCCTCTCCCGCCTCCTCAGCAGTGCTAAGGATGTCCAACTGCAGCAGGGAGCAGGCCTAAGTCACAGTTGGACATCTCCCAAGGGCTCCCGGGCTGCCAGAGGAATGTCTCACTGCCAGTTTAGGATTGATCCCCCAGGGAGCGGGCCTAAGCTGGCAGGTGAACATCTCCTGAGGGCTCCTGGACTGTGAAAGGGTGCAGGCCGGGCTGACGGACTACCCCCACCCCCCACCCCCCCACCCTGAGTGCACGAATTTTCGTACACTGGGCCTCTAGTCCTTACATAGCTGGGTCAC
>NW_005334722.1:0-709 GCF_000412655.1 Myotis brandtii | reverse complement strand
ATTGTGAAATAAGTAATTTTGGAAGATGCAAAAGTTTGTTGGTAGTCATAACGTTAATGTGGACATGTTTATGTGAAGTCATGTGGAATATGGCTGAGATACTGAGTGAAGGAAGATGAATTTGATGTTCACTGATAGTTAGAGATATGCATTTGGGACACATTGACATTCAGATTGTGTGCAAAATCATGTCTACATAAGATTAAATAGGAGTAGAGTAAATATAACAAAATATTAAGGCTGAAGACCAAAACTTTAGGCTTACACAAGTAAGATTTTATAATGGATTAGAAGGCAGGAAAGATGATTTAGAATGTGTGGTTAGTGATATGGAGAAAAACATATGATACTGAGATATAATATATAAGAGAAGAAAGCTGTTTAAAAAGGAGGACTGTGCTATGTTACTGTTAGGTCAGGTAAGTAGAACACAGAGAAGTGGCCATTGAAATATGGAAGTCATTTGTGACAACGACCAGGGAATTTATTGGAATAATAAGGGAAGGCTGATTTACTTTGGCTTGGTGATATAAAAAGGGGCCATATAAGCATTGATAAATACCACATGATCTCACTCATTTGTGGAATATAGAGAACAACATAGACTGGTGAACAGGGACAGATACAAAGACAGAGAAACAGCGACCAGACTATCAATCCCAAGAGGGAAAATAGAGGAGGGTGGGGGTAAGGGGAAGAGATCAACCAA
>NW_005334721.1:0-249 GCF_000412655.1 Myotis brandtii | reverse complement strand
CAACCCTTTCCACAAGAGCTGGAACCACAAGCACATCCACAACAGCATATATGTCGAGAACAGGGGTGAGTCATATTGTCAGACAACCCATGACAAGACTTCATCCATGAACGAGAAACTAATACTCAAGACCCAACTACATAAGGAGAACCCAAATAACTCAAGTAGGAGGCTTCACTAAAACACCAAGCACAGGAGATCTGAGAGACTGAACCACTGGGTCCCAAAAATCACCAACTACATAGCACC
>NW_005334720.1:0-229 GCF_000412655.1 Myotis brandtii | reverse complement strand
GTCTGTTTCCATTTTAGTTGTTAGTTTTTATTTTGTTAATTAGATTCCACATATAACTGAAATCGTGCTGTACTTGTCTTTCTCTGACTGGCTTATTTCACTTAGCATAATGCTCTCCAGGCCCATCCATGCTGTCACAAAGGGAAACATTTCCTTCTTTTTTACGGTAAAGTAGTATTCCAGTGTGTAAATATACCACAGCTTTTTTATTCACTCCTCTATTGATGGG
>NW_005334719.1:0-338 GCF_000412655.1 Myotis brandtii | reverse complement strand
AGAAAGGAGTGGGTCAGAGAGAAGGTGGGGCTGGGGGCTGCTCGGGGACAGGAGTGATTGCTAGGACAGGGCCTGCATCTCCTACCTGAACAGAACCAACAGCGGGTTTTGCAAAGAGGTGGGAAGAGTTGACACTGAGTCCTGTGAATGGCTGTCTCAAGCCCCTGTTCTCTGCAGGGAAGGCCGTGCCCCAGGCAGGAGTGGTTCCTGCGGCTCTCGGAGGTGCTGGTGCCATGGCCCTGCTGTCCCTGTGTTTGTGTCTAATCTCCTTTTGCATGTGAGCCTCTGTGGTAGGGAGGCACAGGGCTGAGTACATCCAGAGGGGACTGTTTTGGGAG
>NW_005334718.1:0-244 GCF_000412655.1 Myotis brandtii | reverse complement strand
GGGTCCAAGTCCTAATTCTTTTTTCTTTAAATTATGCTTTCATTGTTGAAGGTATTACACATGTTCCCCTTCATCCCCCATTGACACCTTCTAGCCCGGCCTGGGTGCCCAGGTCTTCACCACCCTATTGTCTGTGTCCCTGGATGATGCACATATGCACACGAGTTTGTTGGTTGACCTCTTCCCACCCTGCCACCCGACCACGACTTCCCTCTGAGCTTCCCCAGTCTGCTCCATGCTTTGA
>NW_005334717.1:0-1641 GCF_000412655.1 Myotis brandtii | reverse complement strand
CTGGTTCATAGGTTGACACCAAACTACTGAACCACACCGGCCGGGCCCATTTATATGATTTATTACACATGTTATTGCAAGCCAGGATTATTTAGTTCATTTTATGTCAAATTGAATGAGAAGATAATCAGTTTTAGTCTTAAGAAGGCGGGGAGTTCAGCAAGATTAGATCCTTATCTTTCCTCTGCTTGGTCTTGGAAGGACTCTTCTAGCCTTCTGAAGTAGAACCTCCATCTTTTCCAAACTGTAAAATCAATTAGTTGGTTAGCCCAGTTGACCAACAGACTAAGATTGGGCACTTTTCACAATATTAATAAAATTGATCATCACTGTCCCCATAGTTGTCATTATCTTCAAACAATACCCACAACCAACAGATACATGGCCAAACTGGAATAGGTTCAGAATTGAGCAGGTGAAGGAATTTGAAGCATGTTTTAAAGTAACCTCAGAGAACTACCCCTAATAGCTATCTACAAATAACAACTGTCACTTGGAAGAAAAAGGGTTCTGAATTTTCTTTTAATTGATGGAAGGGTGCGAACCAGGCATCTTAAGCAGAAGTTAGAGTCATATTTTAGGTGAAAATGGGGTGGGGAGATAGGGTGATTGGAAAGCTAGTCAGACCTCAAGCCATTTACTAGTAAGAATTAAATAGACTCTGGACACCCTTACTTTTAGACACAGCACCTCACAATATGTCAAAATGTAGTTTTTGCTTATAACTTCTGAATGGGTTTTTATAACTTTGCTTTTAAAATTCTTATTAATTTCCATTTTGTATTTTTTGTTTTTGCCTTACCTTTTTTTTGGAACCATTAAAAAGTATCAGTCCTAAACTTTTCCTGAACTACCTACAAGCTTTTAGCCCCTTAACATTGAGCCTCTATTTGCCTAATGAGTAGAATGAGCACGTTAGTGCTGTCTGGAGATGGAAAGGGCTATTTACAAGGTTGTGCATTTTCTCATGACAACTGGCAGAGATGATGTATGCACAGACTCGGACAATAGACTTGGTCATGTGACTCTTAAGATCTCTTCCAGCCTGGGATTCCATAGGTTGCATGAAATCTTCTATGTGCAAAGAATTCCAGTGCAGCAGGAGAGGAGTGCTAGGCTAAAATAGGAATGGAGCTTGTTCTGATTATTATTTTATTTTATTTTATTTTAGCATCAAATACAAGAGATGGAACAGGAATGGTGCTGATGAGCCGTTCTAGGAGCCAAAAATACTATTTGATTATTTTTTTAAACAGTCCCAGGTGTCTTGATTTTAGAGGGTATCTAGCCTACAGATTCCTAACCTGGGTCCATGAATCCTTAGCTAGGGAAACACCTATGATTGGAAGATCAAAGTTTTATGTGGATATGCATGCGTGTCTTTTATTTTTGTGGAGAAAGTCCATAGCTTTCATCACTTTCAAAATTACTTTCAACAAAGAAGAAGGTTGAGAACCATTGAATTTATTCGATCATCTCTTACAGATGGGGAAACTAAGGCTTAGAAGGTGAGGGGCCTTCCCCAGGTCACACAGGGGTGAGTCATACAGTCTAAGTCTTCACGGGCTTGTCCAGGCATCATCTCTCACTACTCATTCTCCACTAGTGGACCCAGAATTGCCTACTTAATTTTCTTTTATT
>NW_005334716.1:0-229 GCF_000412655.1 Myotis brandtii | reverse complement strand
GGGCAATGCTCTCTACTTTTGAAACCCTACTCAAATAGAGATGTACAATACTCTACAAATACTCGAGTTAATAAGGCTGACAAACTACGTTTGAAAGGAAACTTCATTTCAAACTAAATTCAATGCATAATGATACTCACATTTCCACGTTCTCCAAACCTTTTCTGAGATGACTCTACAACAAAAGAAAATGAAAAATTGTTTCAAATGATTAAATCAATTCTATTGC
>NW_005334715.1:0-207 GCF_000412655.1 Myotis brandtii | reverse complement strand
TTTATCCCCTCACTTTCCACCCATCAGACCTTTCTGTCAGAAGTCAGAATTTCATGCCTGGCTGGTGTGGCTCAGTGGTTGAGCATTGACCTATGAACCAAGAGGTCACTGGTTCGATTCCCGGTCCAGGCATATGCCAGGGCTTCTGGCTCCATCCCCAGTAGGGGGTATGCAGGGGGCAGCTGCTTGATGATTCTCTCTCATCAC
>NW_005334714.1:0-262 GCF_000412655.1 Myotis brandtii | reverse complement strand
TGACTGAGCAGGAGACAATTATAGTTACTGAGGCTGTCTGGCCCGGCAGGTATGAAGAAAACTAATACATTATCTGTCTTAGAAGCTAATTAGTGGGTGTTTCAGAAAGGTTAGAACATTATTATGTATTAAAGCAAAGTAAAAAAAAATTGAGTCATTTTTAATAAGAGTTTCTGATTATAGAGATTTGAAATCTAGAGATTGTAATGATGGTGAAAAGGTGATGTATTTTTGTAGAGTACCTACAACATCATGTATCATA
>NW_005334713.1:0-248 GCF_000412655.1 Myotis brandtii | reverse complement strand
ACCAACGTACACCATACACAAAAACAAACTCAAAATGAATATGTTCATTTCATCCAGGTTGTCTAGTTTGTTAGAATAGAATGGATAAAGGACTTAAACATAGCACGGGAAACCATAAAAATACTAGAGGAATCCACAGGCAGCAAAATCTCAGACATATGGGGAAGCAATTTCTTCACCGATACCCCTCCTAGGGCAATAGAAACTAAAGAAAAAGAAACAAATGGGACTACATCAAAATAAAAAGC
>NW_005334712.1:0-226 GCF_000412655.1 Myotis brandtii | reverse complement strand
TTAAAAAGGGAAAAAGAAAATTCTGTAAGGTTGTTAGATGCAAGAGTAAAAATTTATCTCATTTAAGATTAACAATTGCATCTAGCTAATAGAAAGTAAAACTGTGTAAAAAGCATTATAAAGTAGCTAGAAAAATATTTAACAAAAGATATGCAAGGCTGTTATGTATAAAATTATTGAAAGATGTTGAAGAACACAAGTAAATACAGAAAATAGCATAAACTTG
>NW_005334711.1:0-975 GCF_000412655.1 Myotis brandtii | reverse complement strand
GCTCTTAATACTGTCAAGTGATCTTCAGCCAAAGCCCATCTGGGACTCACTTACTGTTGAACAAGTGTGGGTTTACTGATTCACTGCAATGAGGGAACTACGGGGCATCTCAGCAAACATGTTAGAAATAACTTAAGAATCTGCACTTGTGTAAGGTCATTTAGGGGAAAGTTTTTAAAAATAAAAAGCAGTCTTTGCTCTAGACTGGAAGCTGTCAGGAAGCAGAAGTCATTCTATGACAGCGTATCTTAAAAACTTTTATCTAGAATGTAAGAAGTGAGATTGGTTTTAAAACAGCAGCAAATGGAGAGACTATTGGGTCATTATTTGATCTTCAAAATGTTCATGTCTTTGCGTGGAATCAGGTATGAATGTGGAGTGGTCTTGTTTTTGTTTAGTCCACCGAGATCACGGAAGGTTCTTGCCTAAAGTCAAGGGTCTATGAAATATTATGTGCAAGAGGAAAAACCATGTCCTAACTGCATGCCATGCCAGCCCCCAGATATCAGACACTGCTTTTCTCTTTCCCAGTACATGAAGAATGAGTAGAAAGTGGGGGCAGGGGTCATTATTTCCCCAGAATAGAATATAGTTACAAACAGGAACTCGATGCCATTTTGCTAATGTTGGAAGCTATACACCTGTGTATTTTTGGCATTCCTCTATGTGTTAAAAACATGGCAAATATTCAATAATGGTTTCAATTCACTCACTTCTTCCTTCAACAAATAATGAATGGATGTCAACTACAGAAAACCCCTGCCCAAATCTGTAAGCGGAGTAGCAAAGATTCAATCTCACTATTACAAAGCTAATGAGATAAGAATGGGGACCAGCTGGAGGATGAAAGCTATTCTACATTCACATTATGTCTGAATTCCTATGGAAGGAGCACCTTGTAATGAGTGTTTGCTGTATGTGAGGCACTGACAGGCTTGGGAATACAACAATGAGTAAGATCAAGTCCCCATCCTC
>NW_005334710.1:0-222 GCF_000412655.1 Myotis brandtii | reverse complement strand
CTTTAGCCGGGTCCCCTCCCCCAGCGTGGTCCGTCCCTTCTTCCCTTCTTCGATGAAACCTGGGGATGATTAGGCCGATGATCCCAAGGGTCCCCGGCAGCTGTGGGATGTCCCCGGAGCGTGGGACTCCGGCTGGCTCCAGGGAGACACGCGAATGTAACGTGGCCGCAGAGGCTCGGGAGAGCGGGGGGCTTGGGTCCTGGCGGCTGCTGCCCCCGGGGG
>NW_005334709.1:0-264 GCF_000412655.1 Myotis brandtii | reverse complement strand
TCAGTCCACAGGCCGATGCTTTATCCACTAAGCCAAACCGGTTTCGGCCATAACAAATCTTTTACCTGTGATACAGAACAGGCATCATTTCCCTGGAGTTTCATCAAAAGAAGTGCCACTTTTCCCCCCTTAAGGACGCCGTGGGGCCCTCAGGTGGTCATCTGTAAGGGCTTTTGTTTACTTGTTCATTTTACTTTGTACAGATGGCCTCACACTCAAAAAGTTTGGTGAGGCCCTAGCCAGTTTGGCTCAGTGGATAGAGCG
>NW_005334708.1:0-553 GCF_000412655.1 Myotis brandtii | reverse complement strand
CACTCCCTGCTCCTTCTTCCTCAGCTGATGAACATTGAAAAAATTCATACTCTCAGAAGGGAAAACTCCTATCTTCTGTTAAATAATAAACCTACCTGAACTCAAACATTCTCAATTTTCCTTTATATTAAAACTAGAAGTCTGGTGCACAAAATTAGTGCACTTGGTGTTGGGGGGTATCCCTCAGCTCAGCCTGTGCTCTCTCGCAGTCTGGGAGCCCTGCGATCCATAGCCCCACAGAGGAAGGCCCCACCTACCCACTGCATAGCTGCTGGCGGGTAGCCTGGGCCTTTCTCTTTGGGCGATAGCAGAGCCCCCCAATTGATTGCCCCTCCAGCTGGTGGCCTGGGCCTCCTTCTGTGGGATGATCGTGGGGCTATGGTGGGGCCCCCCAACCAATCACATTGTACCTGCCTTGGCTGGCTTGGTGCCAGTGTGTGTTATAGCATGGTCTTTCAAAAGGTTGTTCTGCTGTTTGGCCGTTTAGTCAATTTGCATATTAAGCTTTTATTATTATAGATAGAAGCTCTGCCTCTGTCCTATCAAAGGATAA
>NW_005334707.1:0-1167 GCF_000412655.1 Myotis brandtii | reverse complement strand
TATTCAAATACCCTGATATTAGCACCCTGAAATCATTCTCTCACTCTATCCCTCCAATGTGAAAGAGGTAAGATTTTACTAGTGGATCAATTAAAACACACACACAGCAACAACAACAACTCAGATGTTTATAAATGAAGTATTCTCTAAAATTAGACAAAAATTTGCAGATAAATTAATAATTCATGATATGATTTATCACACGTGTGTTTGCCATCCCAAGGGAAGAGAGGAAGAAAGACTATATGTGGCAGATGCTACCGACCCACATCCCCACTGTGCTATGCCCAACTTCCAACAACTCCACCTGCTTTTCAGTGCCTGGGGGCTTTGTCATGCTTCCGGAGCCAGCTCTGTTACCTGCTTGACAGGCTACAAGGGCAAGAAATTAATGACTCCAGATCAGACCTCAAACAATGGCTTACAGGAGTTCATGTACCTATATCTGCTCCCTTGCCCATCCTTTGAGTCCATTTTACACAAACCTCCACAATTCCCCCAGCAGGATTAAGCTTTAGCCTCCCATAGTGGTAACTAGGTGACAATTCTCCATTCATTGGTTGCCTTTCCTTCCCATTCTTGTCCCACTTCTTTGCTCCCTGACAGGTTCCTTCACTTCCCATATCCCAAAGCAGATATTATTTGTCAGTAGGCCCATTTCACAGATCAGAAAACTGAAGCTTGGAAACTGTAAACCACCACCATCTATGAGCACAGATCTTCCTGGCAGTAGAGCCCTTGCTATTGGATACATTTAATATTTCACTGTAATTATTTTGCAGTTTATTCTTAAAGAGGCAACAGGACACAGAGGCCAGCAGTATTAATAATGAATCCTTACTGTGCTTACTCTATGCCAAGTTTAGGTATCACCTCACTTAATCTCTATAGAATTCCACAAGGTAGGTACTATTATTAAACATCTTTATATTTTATAAAAAGGTGAAGCATAGAAAAGTTAACTCATTTAGGCTGGTGGTATCAGGACTTGGATCAGCCCATCTGACTCTAAAGTACAAACTTATAATTAATTTTTTTATTTCTAAAAGTATGTTTTTATTTATTTTAGAGAGGGGAGGGAGGAAGAGGAGGAGGATAGAAGGAAACATCGATGAGAGAAACATCCATCGGCTGCCTCCTTCATTCTGCCAGCTCCCAGGAGAGCAG
>NW_005334706.1:0-212 GCF_000412655.1 Myotis brandtii | reverse complement strand
GGGTGAGCCTCTGGTGGTTACTGAAAATTCTTTGGTCCACGTGCTGCGGTCCCGCCCAACACTCACACCTGCTGTCAGCAACATCCCCGCTCACACCCGCTGCTGGCGCCCAGCGCCAGTCCTGATCTCTGGGCACCATCAGTGGGTGCAAGTGGCGGCTGGCAGCCCTGATCGGCCCTGAGAGAGCATCTCTACCTCCCCCTGCTCCTGAG
>NW_005334705.1:0-422 GCF_000412655.1 Myotis brandtii | reverse complement strand
TTAGGATTGAATTTTTAACTACTGTTGAACCAGTTTCGTTATCTGCTCTCTCCCTTTTGAGTTAATTAAAATTATTAGAAATGATTTTTATGGGAATTTATATTCTTAACATTTTGAAAATTGCAATTTGATTTCTTCCCTTTCCTTTCCATATCTGTCTCTTCTTAGTGTTTTCATGGCATCCTTTGCTTGCTTCATATATTGTACTATAACAGAGTTTAATTCATTCAAATAATATGCATTGAATGCCACTTAGGTGCCACATACAGTGATAGGTGTTAGTGATACTGTGGTGAACAAGGCAGACATGGTCTAACCCTCAAAGGTTTTTTCTTTTGCATGCCCTTTTCCTCCTACAAGATTACTAGGTTCATAAGTATAGTCTATGTCTAAGCCATTATGGCATTCTCAGTGTTAAGCAT
>NW_005334704.1:0-316 GCF_000412655.1 Myotis brandtii | reverse complement strand
TAAAGACAAAGAGAATCTTAAAAGCAGAAAGAGAAAAGCATTTATTTACCTACAAGGGAGCACCCATACTACTGTCAGCTGATTTCTCAACAGAAACTTTGCAGGTCAGAAGGGAGTGGCAAGAAATATTCAAAGTGATGAAGAGCAAGGACCTACACCTAAGATTATTCTAGCCAGCAAAGCTATCATTTAGAATTGAAGGTCAGATAAAGAACTTCACAGACAAGAAAAGGCTAAAGGAGTTATCAACAAACTAGTATGACATGAAATGCTGAAAGATATTCTTGAAGAAGAAGAAGAAGAAGAAGAAGAAGAA
>NW_005334703.1:0-217 GCF_000412655.1 Myotis brandtii | reverse complement strand
AAGGATGGTCAGGTCAAGATCTGAAGTTTTATTCCACCACTGGTACAGTTTTTCCTTGAACAACATGGTCTACAACAGCATTGTTGGATATTGGGGATACTAGAGAAGTGAGGTTTCACTGTAACTGTTTCACTGATGGTTCACTTCATGTAACAGGTGCACCATACCAAAGTAAGATAATAGTAATAAGGGAAATTGGGTATGGGGTATATGGGTA
>NW_005334702.1:0-208 GCF_000412655.1 Myotis brandtii | reverse complement strand
AAGGGAGAGGGAGAGAGAGAAACATCAATGATAGAGAGAACCATTGATCGCTGCCTCCTGCACACCCCCCACTGGGGATCGATCCCACAACCCGGGCATGCGCCCTGACCGGGAATCGAACCGGTGACCTCTTGATTCCTGGGTCGTCGCTCAACCGCTGAGCCACGCCCAGCTGGGCTCAGAATTTTAACGCAAAGTGTTTTGATCC
>NW_005334701.1:0-779 GCF_000412655.1 Myotis brandtii | reverse complement strand
ATTTTCCCTTAAGCCTTGGTTTTCTCAATTAAAAGCTCTTCATAAAAATACATATTAATGGCTACGTAATTGTTGGTTGTTTGGGTGAGCTCCTGTAATCCTACAACAGCTCTTGAGTTCCTCCTCTCCCCTAGTGTAATCCCCTGCCATCAGAAGGAAGCTGTGGCAGGCTCAGTGAACAGGCCAGAAGGAAGATGGGCTGGCCCAAACAGGAACATGCTAGTTTTAGTTGCTTTCGTCATGTTCTTCTTCCTTCTTTCTGAGCTGTTTACATCTCAGCTTCTAAGGTGATTGCTTACTCCCTAATCCTCTCTCTTAGTTGCTAAAATCTCCTGATCATGGCCTGTTCTGAAGGGATTCTGAAACCTTTCTAGTGAATGCTCACTTGGTTTTAATCACCAGGAGCTGAATGTGACCAGCTGCAGTGGCCCTGGGCTTACGGGAGACAAGGTCCTGCTCCACGCAGGGGCCCTTTGCAGCAGATTGACAGCAGTGGACATAAGTTGGTCTGGGGCCACAGACGTGGGCGTGATGGCCCTTATACAGGGAGCTTCAAGGTAACGCACCCCAAATTACCTTGCCATTTGTCGTGCTCAGTCCAGAGCCCAGGCCGGAAGAGCAGGCGCTGTCTGGGGAGGCAAGGAAAGAGGACGTGGTGAAGCATGTACTGGATTGTAAAGCAACTGATTACATACCATGGTCAAAGCAATAACTTCCGTGGAATGAGAAATTGCAATTTTATTATATTTCTGGAAGGAAAGAGAAAACCAGACATTTTT
>NW_005334700.1:0-225 GCF_000412655.1 Myotis brandtii | reverse complement strand
GAGTGGCGTACCGGGAGCTTAGCCAATGAGCAGTCAGGAAAGGTGTTCCCTCTGCAACTCACGTGCAGAGGCGGGACTGCTGGTGCACACTGTGGAGGCTTAGGCAGGCCCCCCTGTGTGTGTGTCTGCTCCAGGCCTGCTCCAGCCACGCTGCTGCGGCTTGAGCAGACCCCCCTTTGTGTGTGTCCGCTCCGGGTCTGTGCCATCCATGGCTTGCCTCACTGC
>NW_005334699.1:0-253 GCF_000412655.1 Myotis brandtii | reverse complement strand
CAAAGGGGTCGCGGCCCACAGGTTGAGAACCGCTGTGTTAATGTTTTGTACTAAATCTTCTTTGGATGAAGAAGTTTATAGTCAATTTTTATATATTTGTTCACTACTATCACATGAGGTACGTCTGTGGCTTTTTTTTTTGCTTTGTTTTGTTTGTTGTTATCCTCACATGAGGACATTTTTTCCCATTGCTTTTCAGAGAGAGTGAGAAGGAGGGAGGGAGAGAAAAAGAGAGAGAGAGAAGGGAGAGGGG
>NW_005334698.1:0-257 GCF_000412655.1 Myotis brandtii | reverse complement strand
CCGGTGTTTACCTATGCCGCCATCTTGGTTTTCCTGACTTCATTATTTTTGCCAGTAACTGCCCAGTGGTGGGCAGGCAACTAATTCCACAATGAGAACTAAGGGGAAATTTCGGTGAGAGGCTTCTAGGAAAGATTCACCACATTTCACTGATTTTAAAACACAATCTTTCATCTCCGAAATTGGGAAGGCTTCTCACAACCCATAGCATTTCACAATACTGTCAGATGGTTGTGGTGATGTACTTGTCATTCCCT
>NW_005334697.1:0-223 GCF_000412655.1 Myotis brandtii | reverse complement strand
TAATGTGCAGCCAAGGTTGAGAACCACTGGGTTAAGTGGTGAAGAGACCCGTAATGTGGTGGTCACATCTTTGAACCTGTTTCCCAAACAATACAGGGGTGGGCAAAAATAGGTTTACAGTTGTGAGTACGGGAAACACAGTTTATTCTTGGATTATTTATTCATTATGCTAGTATTTTCCATACGAACAACTGTAGACCTACTTTTGCTCACCTATTGCTCT
>NW_005334696.1:0-238 GCF_000412655.1 Myotis brandtii | reverse complement strand
TCCTGCCTCCGCGGCCGCACTAAGGATGTCTGACTGCTGGCTTAGGCCTGCATATCCCCCGAGGGCTCCCGGACTTCGAGAGGGCGCAGGCAGGCTGAGGGACACCCCACCCCCTAGTGCATGAATTTCATGCACCAGGCCTCTAGTAAAATAAAAAAATGAAAATGAAAGTTGCATTTACATTTTAAAAAATCAAGTCCGCATATATTGTACAACAGAATTGCTGGTTTGGCAATTC
>NW_005334695.1:0-598 GCF_000412655.1 Myotis brandtii | reverse complement strand
TGATGAGAGAGAATCATTGATCGGGCTGCTCCTGCACGCCACACAATGGGATCAAGCCTGCAACCCTGGCATGTGCCCTTGAACGGAATAAAACCTAGGACTCTTCAGTCTGCAGGCTGACCTCTATCCACTGAGCCAAACCTGCTAGGGCTGAAAGAATCCTTCCTATATAATAAAAGGCTAATGTGCAAATTGTCCCTTCCACCCGGAGTTTGACCAAGGGGTGGGGCTGGCCAGCCGGCCACCTACCCATGGGCGGGCCGGCTGGACCCCACCCATGCATGAATTCATGCACCAGGCCTCTAGTCCTTTATAAGAACACCAATAACAATGAAGTTGTATTCAGGAAAATAATATTAAAAACCCATATTATTAAGAAAGAATAGGGAACTTAGTACTCAGTTTAGATGACCTTAAGCTTTAGTTTTCATTTTCGTATAGGAAGCCAACAGTGAAGCTAATAGTTGGCCCCATCCAAGGTAGAGCGTCGTATTTTAGTCTTTCTTTGCTGGGACTTCTCAAATGGTTAATCATTAGTGGAAAAGTGCATGTGAAGTGAAGGTCCTCATGTAGGTTTTCAGTTGAAATCATTTTTTTT
>NW_005334694.1:0-558 GCF_000412655.1 Myotis brandtii | reverse complement strand
CAGATTTCTCTCTTTCCTTCCACAAAATGTCCCCTTTTCGTGTCTAGTCAGGGGCAGGGGTGAGAGTTTTTTTTACCACCTCCCATCAATTATAGCTGTGGAGGCTTTCTGCTGTCTGAGCTGCATAGAGTCCCTGGGTGTTCAGCGGACACCTACCTACTCTAAGCGGGCAGAAACTCAGAGGGCTTAAGAGTGCAAGCTTGGGGGCTAACCACTGTGTTTAAATCCTGGCTCTGCCACTTACTAGCTGTGTGACCTCAGGCAAGCTACTTAACCTCTCTGAGCCTCAGTTTCTCATTCTGTGAAATGAGAACCTTATCTCAGAGATGCTGTAAGTACTAAGAGTGGCAGAGTATGTAAGGGGATTAGCATAGTGCTGGCACAGTAGGCAGTCACTGAATGCTAGTGATGATGACGGTTCATGGTCCCGGGATGTGACCAGCCTTCAGTCTGCTGACCTTGAACTCTGCTTCTTCATGTTACCAGCTGCCTCTGTCGAGTTCTGTCATTCCTCTGAAGGCGGCACTCTGGGTCTAATTCGACCTCATTTTCCTGTTG
>NW_005334693.1:0-754 GCF_000412655.1 Myotis brandtii | reverse complement strand
AACTGCCTCTGCTTGCCTGACTGATCACCCCTAACCAGTCTGCCTAACTGCCTGATGCCCCTAACTGCTCACCTGCCTTCCTGATCGCCTCTAAAGGCTCGCCTGCCTGCCTGATCACCCCTGACCGTTCTACCTGCCTACTTGATTGCCACTAACTACTCGTCTGCCTGCCTGATTGCCCCTACATGCCTTTGACTCAGCCCCTGCCATGGCGGCTTCTTCCGTTGTACATCCAGTATGACATCCAGAAGTTCGTTCAGGTGTCCGTCCTAATTAGCATATGATGCTTTTATTATTATAGATAAGCAATGTTTGAAAAATAATGAAAACAAAAACAACAATCAAATCAAACAAACTAATGTTAGGTGGCAACCGTGATCAGCAGTCTTCAAAGGTATTTTACATGCATGGGCTAAGTCTTCCCTCTCAGTAATGGGAGGGGCAGGTGCACCCTTCCCCTCCCACTCCCCCCAAGTGTCTAGTCATTAAGGTCAAGCCACTTCTTAATGTGTCTTTAATGATTTTTTTTCTTTTTAGAGAGAGAGGGAGATGGACAGAGATAGAACATCGATGAGAGAGAAACATCAACATCAATTAGCTGCCTCCTGCACGCTGTCTGCTGGGGATAGAACCTGAAACCCAGGCATGTGCCCTGACTGGGAATGGACCTGGTGACCTCCTGGTGCATGGGTCAGCACTCAACCTATGAACCATACTGGCCAGGCAAAGCTCTGTTCTTGCCTGTGTCTCAGAG
>NW_005334692.1:0-227 GCF_000412655.1 Myotis brandtii | reverse complement strand
CCTCCACATGGCATGGCAGGTGCTGGAGGACCGAGCAAGTACAGAGCGGGATTGCGGGGGACGGGGGCACGCACGCCTGGCAAGGAAAGGCGCTGCTTTCTTTCCCAGGGCAGGGGAGGGTCTTGCCAGGACCACAGGGCGGGGAATAGTCTGCGGGGGTTTTAGAGGAGCGATCCTTGTTCTTCCTGGACCCGCGGGAGGGTCCAGCCACAGTGGGGCAGGATCAG
>NW_005334691.1:0-395 GCF_000412655.1 Myotis brandtii | reverse complement strand
CTTTGCTCTGCAGGTAGGGCTGGCTTTGAACAAAGGCTCCGCTTCCTTAACCATCTGGGCCAGTGGCTTTATCTCCAGCCCCTCGCAGCTGCAGAGACTGGAAGGCCTGGAAATAGGCTCCTTTAGTCAGCGTGGGTGCAGTTGGGTTTCCCGGGGGGCATGAGTTTACCCAAGGGGTGTGCTGGGCCCCAAGGGCTGTGCTGGACCCCAAGGGTGTGCTGGGCCCCAAGGGCGTGTGCTGGGCCCCAAGGGCATGTGCTGGACCCCAAGGGTGTGCTGGGCCCCAAGGGGTGTGCTGGACCCCAAGGGCTGTGCTGGGCTTCAAGGGCGTGTGCTGGACCCCAAGGGGTGTGCTGGGCCCAAGGGCGTGTGCTGGACCCCAAGGGCGTGTGCTG
>NW_005334690.1:0-204 GCF_000412655.1 Myotis brandtii | reverse complement strand
CTGTGGCCTCAGCCAGGCACAGGAAGATCCATGGAGAATAACATCTGAACGCTGTCTCTGTGTCCTTCATTCTTCGCCGACTCCATCCACACCTTTGGGAACCCCTGGACCGTTGGGGCTGAGTTTGTTGTTTTTTTTTTATTTCAAGAAAAACAATTTTAAACATAAGAATGTTACATGCAATAAACATTAATATCTCAAGAA
>NW_005334689.1:0-392 GCF_000412655.1 Myotis brandtii | reverse complement strand
AATGACTCAACATTTATATACCTAACAATGTGATCACCCTATTAATTCTAGTCATATCTGCAGCCATGCAAACTTTTCACAGTCTTGTAGACTATATTCCCCTGCACCCTTTTCACTATTTCCCCTCCCACCTCCTCTCTAGCAACCAACAATTTGACCTCTGTTTCTGCATATATTTTTGTTTGTTTGTTCACTTTTGTTTGGTTGTGTGCTTTCTTTTATTGATTCCACATAGAACAATTATATAGTATTTGTCTTTCTCTGTCTGACTTATTTCACTTAGCATAACACATTCTAGTTCATTCACGTTGTGACAAATAACAAGATTGCATTGTTTTTATTGTGAGTAATATCCGTAGTATACAGGGATGGGCAAAATAGTTTTACAATAG
>NW_005334688.1:0-266 GCF_000412655.1 Myotis brandtii | reverse complement strand
GTAATGTGGTTTAGTTCCCTGCTGACAAACCCTCTAAGGAGAGGCCCTGGTGTGATGTGGCTGCCCGCTTTGGTAGTAAGCAGTGGAGAGAGAGCACTGGAAGATGGTGGTTGTGCTGGGTGCCTCTCCTGGACATCTGACTGACGGTCCAGACCATGAGCAGTTTTCCTCCTGATCACTCTTCATTCAGGTTTCTGGTCTATGAAGGCTGAAGAGCGTTTACTTACTTAGAATCACCGAAGGTCACACTTCAGTGATTGGGGTGG
>NW_005334687.1:0-260 GCF_000412655.1 Myotis brandtii | reverse complement strand
GAGGTGACAGAGCTATGCTTTGGGTGCTATAAAAGCAGAGGAAGGCACACACCTAGCCTGAGGGTATAGAGAAATGTGGAATGGTCCGGTAAGGCTTCACGGAGAAAATGATACATGAAATGGATGAGTAGGTGGCAGACTGACATAAGGGTAAGGAGGCCCTCAGGCAGAGAGATCATGAGCAAGGCATCATTCTGGTGTCTTCAGGGAAAAGGTAGGTCCCGCTGGAGCATAAGGGGAAGAATGACATGTAAGATGAG
>NW_005334686.1:0-722 GCF_000412655.1 Myotis brandtii | reverse complement strand
TGCCTACAAACGTCAGCTGGTCATAATAATCTGGCCATTCAGTGTGTCTTAACTTAAAATTATTATAGTGGATTGCAAATTCTGTTTCAGGATGTAGGGAAAATAAGTGCAAGCTATTCCTTTTGAGGGATTAACACCAACATATAGCTCCACCAAAAAGAAATCAAGGCCTACTACATCAAATATCATCAAAATGGGTTAATTTGCACAACATTTTCCATGCTAAATCTTACATAGTTTACTATAACAAAAACACTGATCCATATTTTTCCGTTTTCTGTCAATGAGTTCAATTGCTTTTAAAACATTACCTCATTTAATCCTGCCTATGACCCTGTGAGGGAGGGAGATGACAAGTATTAAAATATGTTCAGAGTCTTAGATTCAATTCAAAAGTTGAAAGAAGCTAAGTCTCCTATATCCTCATAGTCTCCCTGTACCCTTAAAATATGTACTTTGAGTCTTTTGGAGACATGCTGTTCCTCAGCTGGCTGCTTCTGGGAAAAGGAATCCAGCACCAGAAAATCCATTTTCCTACAATGTCCTTACTTGGGCCTATATCCCCCACAAGGATTTGATTTCCATAGAGGTTTTTTACCACTTCTTGCGTTATCAAGATGCTCTGTTCTACAAACCAACTGTTCTCTTTCTTCTGGTTGATAACCGTACTTTAGTAGCAGAAAAAATAATAAAAAAAATGTAAAATATTTGTGTCTTTATGT
>NW_005334685.1:0-208 GCF_000412655.1 Myotis brandtii | reverse complement strand
CCCTGATTGGTGGGCAGCATGGCCTGAGGTCAGCCCCGCTGCCCGGCTTGGTGCTACACAGCCTCAGGTCCCTGCTGATCACTCATTACGGGAACCCTGCCTCCGCTGTGGGTGCAGCCATCTGTATTATGGAAACGCCGCCTCTGCTGTGGGCGCAGCCATCTTGTGACGACATTACAGTGTGAGGGTCAATTTGCATATTACCTCT
>NW_005334684.1:0-225 GCF_000412655.1 Myotis brandtii | reverse complement strand
CACACACACACACACACACACACACACACACGTGGGGTTTTTTTTTGTGTGTGTGTGTGTGTATGTGCCAGACAGGAACACGGGCAGTCTCTGCTCCCGAGAAAGCTCAGTCTGGTCAGGGTGGCGGATGTCAGACCAACGGCAAATAACCCTCTCGCTTACTGTAAATACCAGGTAGCTCGTTCTCACACTGTCTTTTTTTTTTTTTTTTTTTTTTTTTTTTTT
>NW_005334683.1:0-209 GCF_000412655.1 Myotis brandtii | reverse complement strand
ATGTCCATACTACCCAAAACAATCTATAGTTTCAATGCAATCACCATTAAAATACCAACAGCGTATTTCACAGATCTAGAACAAACTCTCCAAAAATTCATATGGAATTTTAAAAAAAGACCCCAAATAGCCACATCAATCCAGAGAAAGAAGAACAAAGTTTCAGGGATCACTATACCAGATATCAAGCTGTATTACAAAGCCACTGT
>NW_005334682.1:0-227 GCF_000412655.1 Myotis brandtii | reverse complement strand
ATGTTCTAAAGTTTTAAGTTACCAAAGACTTTGGAAAGCTATATATGAGGCTGGTGAAAAGGCAGGGGGAGGAGGGAGCAGGCCCATAGCCCTTTGAATTTTAAAACTGCCACATTCTTCCTTAGAGATAACATCTAAGGTTGCTGCCATGGGAAACCCTACTGGCTCTTTCCTCTAACAGAGTGCAATGAGTCTCCTCTTGAGTGACTGGACTTTCATTATTAATA
>NW_005334681.1:0-776 GCF_000412655.1 Myotis brandtii | reverse complement strand
TAGTAGGCATTTGAGGCACGAATGATTAAGGAATAGACAATCTAAACCACATCAAGGTCAGGTTTATTTTCTATTTCGTTTAACATAACTCACTTTATAGAGTGTGATACATACATAGGATGTCAAATATCACAAAATCATGTGAGTATTGTCATTCAGAAAAAAATATTCATTGAGAATAACTATTGCATCAGCACAGTCTTTGGGAATATGGGTGTGAAAGAGGTAAGATCTCATTCTTAAGGAATTTATGACCAGAAATATTATGAATTGCAAGAGCATATCTTAATGGCACTGAATGTTATCACATCAGAATAAGCCCTTAATAACATCAGCTACTAATGCTTACATTAAAAAAATAGCAACTAAAACAATCTTTAAAAATAGTTTTAAGTGCTTTAGCAATATGTACTCAGCTATGCTTTTCCCCCAGATAATAGTAGGAATGGCATATGATAGAAACCAAAATGTGGCAGTTGTAGGCTTTTAGGAGAACAGTGGAATGCACTCCGTGCCATTTTTTGTTAGATAAGGATAATAACACCTGCTCTGTTGACTTCATCAGTTACTGTAAGCATCAAATGTTATTGATGCCATAAAGAACAGCACCACGCAAGGTTTACTCTTTTGTGACTAAAAGTGTTTAAGATTTGCCTATTTCTCCTAAAGTAGATCACATTATTGAAGAAATAACTAGTCTTAGACAGACAGAATTGGAGTTCTTGAAAATTAAGCAAAGTGTCTCTTTCTCTCTTTCTCTTTCTCTCTCTCTCTCT
>NW_005334680.1:0-492 GCF_000412655.1 Myotis brandtii | reverse complement strand
CCAGGGACCTATTCGGCTTCCTGTTTGTCTGGCAGTGGGAGCTTTTACTGCCACTGGCATCTTCCTTGCAGGCTGTGTTCTTGTAGTTTATCTCTCATCTGTCGTGTTTGCACTTTCAGCTGGTTAGATCGAGAAGAAATGAATTTCATCACTCAGCTTTGGTAAATTTCAGGCACTCATTCTCAAGTGTACATGTCACTCCACTCAGCTGCTAGTCAGCGCACCTTTTCTCCCATCTCTGGGACTGTTTAAATCCTCCATGCCCAGAGGCGATCCCATTCTTTTCTAATTGTTTTCAGATCCCTCTTAACTGGTTCGCAGTTTCCTACATCCATTTTTTCCTTTAAGATAATTATGACAATATTTCCAATCTCCAGTATTTTAGAACCACTCTGGGTTGGATTCTTGAATGTTAAACAAAGACTGTGACAGGGCCCCGCATATTCTCAGGGCCCGAAGACTTCAGCTAACTTAAAGCAATTAGCTAGGAAG
>NW_005334679.1:0-291 GCF_000412655.1 Myotis brandtii | reverse complement strand
GGCCTAGGGACCATACCCATGCACAAATTTTGTGTGCTGGGCCTCTAGTCTATTATAGACTCTTTTTTTTTTTATTACAATCACCTTAGTTGATGTGAAGTGTAACAGCATGTAGTTTTTATTTGCATGTTCATGATAATAATGTTGAGCTTTTTCAAGTGTTATTGGCCATTGTATATCTTCTTTAGAGAAATTTCCATTTAAGTTTTGTCCATTTTTAATCAGCTTATTTGGAGGGTTTTGTTGTTGTTATCGTTGAGTTGTAAGAGTTCTTTATATATTCTGGATACA
>NW_005334678.1:0-692 GCF_000412655.1 Myotis brandtii | reverse complement strand
TTGTCTCCCCATTTATTCCTGGTTGCCCACCTTTAGATGCTTCAATATGTGGGTCTGTCAGGCATCTCTCTGTATTGAGTAGGGAATTCTTTATTGAATTATAGCTGGTTAACTTGTTGAAATTTCAGGGGAAGAGGTCAAAGGGATCCCTCATACTGCCATTCCTCTGACATCACTTGTTTCAGCCTTTTGTAGTAATAGGAGTGGTTGTAGTGTTTAAATGCATGTTTGGTCTTACTTTTTGTATTGTCTTTTTCAACAAACCTTAAAAAAACTCAACCATTACTATTATTGTTTGTTACCAAATGAGTTTCAGAAGCTCTTACCAACAGCTTCTGCATTCTGATGTTCAGGTTATCTACCTATAACATAAAACATGATGTGATGAAAGATAGGGGTTGTTTTCTAATTGTGTTCAGTCACTTTCTCTGAATGCAGTCATTTCTCTGTGAACTTGATTTGAATAAATAAATGTTAACTAAGAAGCTATTTAGATTCTCTTTAGGAAATCAAAAAGCAAATGGTTAATTGATGTGTGATTTTTTAAAAATGTTTTCCTAGGGGCCATCAGATTTGGAGAAATGATCACCCAACCTCTAAACACAGAAGTAAAATTTTTCTTCTTATCAATGTCATCTAGCCAGTGTCTCCCATTTTCTTTACATCATGACACACATGGAAAATAACCATAT
>NW_005334677.1:0-200 GCF_000412655.1 Myotis brandtii | reverse complement strand
TTTATATCTTTCTGGGGTCTTTGTCCCGCAAATATGGGTTATGCTTCTGGTCCTTTTCGCGGGCTTTTCAAGAAGGCCCCCAGGTGTTGGGGGTCTCCAGGTCATATCTGATGGTTGGGCCTGGTGCCAGCGTTAATAACCCTCCCTCCGCGGCAGTGCACTCTTCACAGTTTTATGTCCTCTGTAACAGGTTCTGCATG
>NW_005334676.1:0-295 GCF_000412655.1 Myotis brandtii | reverse complement strand
TAGTTCTTAACTTTCTCTGTTTGACTTATTTCACTTTTCTTAATGTCCTCAAGGTCCATCCATGTTGTTGTAAATGATGCTATTTCATCCTTTCTTATGGCCGTGTAGTACTCCATTGTGTATATATACCACATCTTCTTTATCCAGTCCTCTATCATAGTGCACTTTGGCTGTTTCCAACTCTTGGCCACTGTGACTAATGCTGCAATAAACATAGGGGTGAATATACCTTTGGATATAAATGATTTTGAGTTTTTGGGGTATATGCCCAGGAGTGGGATTGTTGGGTCATATG
>NW_005334675.1:0-241 GCF_000412655.1 Myotis brandtii | reverse complement strand
GAGATGGGCCAGACACGCTCTGGAGTCCTCCTGCGTCTCTCCCTGACCCTCATCATGCACTGGTGGGGTCCCATGGCCTGGCCTGTGCGCTCTGGCAATCCAGGAACCCTTTGGGAATGTCAGAGAGCCAGTTTTGGCCGATCCCACAGGCCAGGCCAAAGGACCCCACTTTTGCACGAATTTGTACACTGGGCCTCTAGTATCAAAATAAAAAGCCTCTGCACAGCAAAGAAACCATCAA
>NW_005334674.1:0-1072 GCF_000412655.1 Myotis brandtii | reverse complement strand
AAATCAATAAAATATATTAAAAAATATATATATATTTTTTTCACAAAACAAGTGAAATAAAACCTGTATGAACATGGATACTCATATATGCAAAGAATCCATCTTGACAGCCCCACTCACACTTCCCTGGGGACCCAATAGCCACCCTTCTGGGGAGGAAAGTAGGAATGGGGGACTGGAGAGAGCGCCTATTACTTTACAGTGAAAGGTGAGTCTTTGGGTAATTTTTTTAATTTAAAAAAAATCAAGCGGGGAAAAAAGGAAGTCATGCAAGAGAGGCTTCAGCCCATCCCCCAGCACCTGCATGGGGCCTCTGGTTAAAGAACTGCCATTTGTAAGCAGTAAACTGCATATGTCTAGACTTGGGGAGGACGTAAGGAATGATCTGTAGACCCGTGTCTTTGCTCTGCAGGTGGGGAAACTGAGGCGAAGGGCGGGGCGGGGGCCCATCCAATACCAGGGCTCACTGGGCCCGGGCCCGGGCTGAGGTCCAGGCCTCCGACGAAGCTCCCAGCTCTGCCCCCGCGCTGCACTCTGCACAGATGGCTTCGTGTCTCCGGGAAAGCGGAGTTTATAAATTTGGCCACATTCTGGAACAACACAGCCATAAATGGACATGCCCGCGGAAGGCTGGGACGTACCTGACCTTTCCGACTGGGGAGGGGGAGGGGAAGGGAGGACAAGGGGGGCAGACCCAGCCACACTGAGATTCTTGCCTCCGGGGGAAAATAAAGCCGCAGCCAGAGGGAGGCTGCAGAGGAAGCGGGCAAACGGGGCAGACCTGGTCCGCATGCCCCCTTCGCAGCTGTCTGGCTCTGACCTTGGGCAAAGGCCTTCACCTCTTGGAGCCTCCCTGGTCACCAGACCTGGCGAAGGAGAACATGTGAGAAGGCAGATGGCCAGGCCCAGCTGCAACGCAGACTCTTCCAGGACGGGACCCAAGCAACCGTATTTTCCAAAAGCCTCCTGGGCTGGTCTGCATCACCAAGGAACTGGAGTTCAGGAGTCCATGACATCCGGGCTCTCAGAATCGTTAGTTGTTGTTTTTTTTAAATATATTTTATTGATTTTT
>NW_005334673.1:0-330 GCF_000412655.1 Myotis brandtii | reverse complement strand
CGGTGCACAAAATTCGTGCACTGGGGGGTGTCCCTCAACCTAGTTTGCACCCTCTCCAATCTGGGACCCGTCAGAGGATGTCTGACTGCAGGTAGTTGGACATCCCTCTCACAATCTGGGACTGCTGGCTCCTAACTGCTCGCCTGCCTGCCTGATTGCCCCTAAATGCTTCTGCCTGCCAGCCTGATCACCACTAACTGCTCCCCTGCCGACCCGATCACCCTCAACTGCCCTCCCCTGCAGGCCCGATCCTCCAACTGCCCTCGCCTGCTGGCCTGATCACGCCAACTACCCTCCCCTGCCAGCCAGATTGCCCCTAACTGCCCTCCC
>NW_005334672.1:0-265 GCF_000412655.1 Myotis brandtii | reverse complement strand
AATACTTTCAACAATAAAGATTTTAAAATATAAAAGAGACATTGATTTTTTAAAAAAGTAAAATGACAAAGTTTCACAAAGGAAGATATCCAAATGGTCAAAACAAATGTGAAAAGAGCTCAACCTCATTAATCAGAGAAGGAAATGCAAATTAAAACCACAATGAGATACCACTATCCAGCTGACAGAATGGCTGAGATTTAAAAAAGAGAAAAAGCAAGAATTGCAAAGGATGTGGAACAACTAGAACTTTCACACACTGCTA
>NW_005334671.1:0-415 GCF_000412655.1 Myotis brandtii | reverse complement strand
GCCAAAAAGAAGGTTCCTCAGAATCCACCAGCCGGAGACGTGGTGGGGAGAGTAGAAGAAGGGAGGCTGCCAGGGGGACTCCACACCCTAAGGAGTCCTCCACCCACTGGGACAGAGCAGCCGACCTGCAGAACGCATTCGCCACCGACACCCGTCCGGGGCCTGCTTCCCTCCCCCGGGGCTGGGCAGGATGCTGGTGTCCTCACATGAGTGTGCGCCCCGGGAATGCTGTCCATCCTGTGGCTCACGGAGACTCTGCCTCCGATGGGAGAGCCCAGGGTCGCAGGCCCTGCCTGATGGCAGCCGAGAGCGAGCGCAGACACAGGCCCTGTGACCCTTAGTGCAGACCAGGAGGCCTTCCCTGGTTCGAGGTATTTGGGGGGGATTCAGCTCTTGAGGGAAAAATGTGGAGGGA
>NW_005334670.1:0-782 GCF_000412655.1 Myotis brandtii | reverse complement strand
AAACTTTGAAGTAATTGCTGTACCATTATTATTTTTTTAAAGATTTTTTTAGTTGATATTTTAGAAAGATAGGAAGGAAGAGGGAAAGAGAGAAACATCTATGTGAGAGTAAAACGATCAGCTGCCCCCTACTGGGGATCAAGCCCACAACTCAGGCATGTGCCCAGACCAGGAATCAAACCAGCAACCTTCAGTGCACAGGACAATGTCCAACCAACTGAGCCACACTGGCCAGGGCTATACCATTATTTATAAAGACTATAACTGCTGGAGAGTAAGAGGGGAGGTGAGCTCACAGTGGTCCAGAGAAGGGTCTTCCTATGAAACAGTACTCTGAGGTCAAGACATTCTTTGATGAAACTGAATGCATTTATATATTCAAAGAAAGAATGCATCAAACATAGAGGGGTTGGTGACCCATGGAAAACTTGAGAAAGGGGAGCAGAAGGGACATTGGCCATTCCATCTGCCCCAGGCTCAGGGCACTTTACCTTAGAGGCTTCAGGTATTTTGGTTCCATGAGTAAAACCATTCTCCATTGTGAGATAAACCCAAAAGTTTGTCTCTTTTGCTTTCTCTAAACCCATTCATCTCAATTACATGTTACATGTTTTCTACCTATGCTTTCCTATGAGGAAGTGAATCATCTGATTACATCAAACTATGTTGATATAACACAAGAAGGCAGATCTCCTTCAAGCCACCAAGAGGTTTCTTTCTCATTCAGAATAGGTTCAACATTCTTCTAGATACAGTGGGGCCTTGACTTACGAGTTTAATTC
>NW_005334669.1:0-922 GCF_000412655.1 Myotis brandtii | reverse complement strand
TATGGGGTGAGAAGGGGAAGGAAGGGAAGTAAGAAAGGGCAGCCTCCTACCTTCACCTCTTCAAATCTTCCCTCTATATACTGCACATTCATGCCCTGCTTTCCCCCTTCACAACTGTCCATCAAAGGCTGATCCTCCACTAGTGATGTAATTGACAAATATGCCTTTATGTATGTTGAAATTTAGTATATATTAGAGCAGCATTTGAAATTAGTGGAGAAAATGACTAGCCATGGTATTAGACAAATAGTTAAATGTTTAGGGGGAAATGTATTATACTAACTCACGTATATAAATTCTCCTAAAATAAATTCCCGATATTTTAACGATCTAATGGTTGATCTAATGGTTAAAAACAAAGTCCTAATGTCAGACTCCCCACTCCAGATTCATGTCCCTCTTGTTCCCCTGTATTTATGTGGGGCCATATGATTGAGTTTTAATAAATGGCATGTGAGCAGATGTGATGTTTGTCGATCCAACTAGAATTTATGTAAATGAAACAAACTTCTACCTGTTGAGCCACTAGATTTGAGAGTTATCTGTGAGAGCAGGGGTCAGCAAACATGTCCCTGGGGCTATGCTTTTTTTTTTTTTACAAATGAAGTTTTGTTGGAACACATTTATTTTTGTATTGTCTGACTATTTCCCCACTACAGTGATAGAGTTGAGTAGTTGTGATGGAGACAGTATGGGCACAAAGCCAAAAGTATTTATTATCTGGCCCTTTAAAGAAAAAGTTTGCTGATCCCTATATTATAGCAACTAGCATTACCTTATATAAAGGAAAACTAGAACTATAAATAGAAAACAACATAGGAGAATATATATTATGGTCGGGGTGAGGAAAGCCTCTCTTAGTAAAAAAAATCCAAAACACAAAAAACCCTTTAGGTCAGTGGTTCTCAACCTTGGCTGCACA
>NW_005334668.1:0-410 GCF_000412655.1 Myotis brandtii | reverse complement strand
TGTTTTTGTTTATATAGGTGGCCATCTTTTCTCATTAACATTATTAGCTGTACCCTAAAATCATCTGTGTTGTGATTCCAGAGTTGTAACCTTCTTAATGTGAGAAGGTCAACCTCACCATGTATACGGCATAGAGTTGGCCACACTTAGATACACTAAGTTGTTGCTTCTTTTCTTTTAAGGCTCTGTTCATCTTCATTAGCAAGGCACACCAAATGGAATGGCAGCTTCTGCACGTGGATTTGTTTAGACAGCTACTTTTGACCTTTTTCATCTCATGGCACACATAAACTAATTACTAAAATTCAGTGGCACACCAAAAAAATACATTTTTATACTTAAAAAGTTAAGTATAATTTTTATTCATTCACATGGGACAGTTATTGTTATGTTGGCTGTTCCCATTTGTT
>NW_005334667.1:0-811 GCF_000412655.1 Myotis brandtii | reverse complement strand
AAAGGCAACCTTAATGCATTGTTGGTGTGAATGTATACTGGTGTAGCCATCATGGAAATACAGTATGGAGGTTCCTCAAAACATTAAAAATAATACTACCATATGATCCAGCAATTCCACTTCTGGATATGTATTTTGAGGAAATGGAAACACTCTAAAAGATATCTGAACTTCTCCATGTTTGTTGCAACATTACTAAAACAGCCAAAACATGGAAACAACATTAAATGTCACCAGAGAACAAATGGATGAAGAACAAAAAAAAAATATCACACACACACACACACACGCACACATACTCTGGAATATTATTCAGTCATAAAACAACAACAACAACAAACAGAAACCTTGCCATTTGTAACAACTTGGATGGATGTTGAGGAAATTTTGCTAAGTGAAAATAAGTCAGACAGAGAAAGACACATATTATATAATCTCACTTATATGTAGAATCTAAAAAATAAATCTAAAAAAATAAACTTATAGACTGGTGGTTGCCAGAGGCACAGTTTGGGGGTTAGGAAAAATGGCAAATGTGGTTAAAAAAAAAAAAGATACAGACTTCCAGTTATAAAATAAATAAATCTTAGGGACATAATGTACAATATGGTGACTATAGTTAATACATAATATGGTATTGTTTATTTGAAAGATGCTAAGAGAGTAGATCTTAAATGTTCTCATAAAATACTCTATTTTTGTGTAGCAATGGAAAATAATTAGGATTATTGTAGTAATCATTTTGAAATGTAAACATATATGGAATCCTTACATTGTACACCTGAAATGAATATAATATGTCAATTATACC
>NW_005334666.1:0-389 GCF_000412655.1 Myotis brandtii | reverse complement strand
CTCAAAGTAATCAAACTCTTTCCAATTAACTGAACCCAAGGAATGAACTCAAGAATATTTGTAGGAATGCAAAATATACAGCACCCACAATACCTGGAGCCAATTTAAAAAATTACCAGGAGCCAGGCCAGTGTTGCTCAGTGGTTGAGCATCGACCTATGAACCAGGAGGTCATGGTTCCATTCTCAATCAGAGCATATGCTCGGGTTGTTGGCTCAATCCCCAGTGTGGGGCATGTACGTAAGAAGCAACTGATCCATAATTCTCTCTCATCATTGATGTTTCTCTCTCTCTTCCTCTCCCTTCCTCTCTGAAATCAATAAAAAAATATATTAAAAGATAAAAAAGACAGAAAGGGAGAAAAACCAAGATGGCGGCATAGGTAAACA
>NW_005334665.1:0-248 GCF_000412655.1 Myotis brandtii | reverse complement strand
CCAATGCTCTATCCACTGAGCCAAACCGGTTAGGACAAAGTTGTTTCTTTTTTAAAAAAAAATCTTTATTGTTGAAAGTATTACGTATGTCCCCTTTTTTCCCTCATTAACTCCCTCCAGTCCACCCCTGCCCCTCCCCCCAGGCCTTCAGCACCTAATTGTCTGTGCCCATGGTTATGCATATATACATACAAGGTCTTCGGTCGATTGATTACCTCTCCCCTCTTACCCTCCGACCCCATGCAGTT
>NW_005334664.1:0-226 GCF_000412655.1 Myotis brandtii | reverse complement strand
TCCCTTTCTCTATCTAAAATAAATAAATAAATAAATTTTAAAATTGTTTTAATTCAACTCTCATTTCATCCTAATTAGATTTGTGACACCACAAATTGAAGGGCTCATGATAGATACACACACCTACACAGATATTTCCCAATACACATTAAAGTTAACGTGAGACTCTTCTTTTAAATGTCCATATACCGCCTGGCTGGTGTGGCTCAGTGGTTGAGCATCAACC
>NW_005334663.1:0-875 GCF_000412655.1 Myotis brandtii | reverse complement strand
TAATTATGATTCTCATTTTACAGATGAGGAAATGAAAATTGAGTGAGGTAATTTCAGTCATACAATGACAAAGTGGCAGGCTGGGACTGCTAGCTGAGTTCTGGTTTCCAAACCCGGGTTCTTAACTACTGTATTGTATCGACTGCTTATTTGGAAAGACACTACCAGAGTGAGGAGATAGAAAACCTGGAGGAGGAACTTCAGGCATTTCCGACTTGCTGTCATAGTGGTTCGAAGCTGAGTCTCTGTTCTCTGATCCTCCCGACAGTCCTGTGGTACCTGAGCTAGTCTGAAGCTGCATGTGGCCCAGGCTAGGGTGTACCACAGGGTGATGCTGTCACTGCTCTGCTCTGCCTCAGAGCTCGCTCTGTTTTCCATGCAGCTTGTGCAATGACCCTGGTGCAGAGCATGCTGTGAAACAGCCTATTCTGTTAGTCTGGGCCACACTTGCTCAGGCTTGTTGTACTGCCATACGCTATTTTTAAATGTTTCCATGTGCCTGCTTCATCTCCCCAACAAGAAGGTAAATTGAGACTAAAGCCATGCATTTCCCCATCACCTAGCACAGTCCAAGGCGCAGCAGAGGCACCTGAAAACTCTTGCTGATTTAGGTTGGACAGCCCTGATATCACCTCTGTACCTCAGTTTCCTCCTCTCGCATCAGGGGCTTGAGTGGAAAAAGAGCTAAGGACTCACCCACCTCTTCAATTCTGTATGTCATCAGGGATTTCTCTGCAAGGGTACACTGTCAGAACACTTCAGAAATTTTTCCTGCAAAGCCAGAGTCTCCAAATCGTGAGCATTGTCACCTACTCACTAGCTAACCTTTCCAAACACATGACTATAACTGAATTTCCATAAAGAAATTACATTTT
>NW_005334662.1:0-449 GCF_000412655.1 Myotis brandtii | reverse complement strand
GTAAAATGAGCCACACAGCAAAAGACAAATATTGCATAGTATCACTTACATGTGGAATCTTAAAAAAAAAAGTCAAACTCATAGAAATAGTAGAAAAATGGTTGCCAGGGGCTGGGGGATGTAAGAAGAAGTTGGTGAAAGGGTATAAACTTTTGGCTATGAAAGGCTTGAGGATCTAATGTAAAACATGGTGACTACAATTTATAACATTGTACTATATAATTCAAATTTGCTAAAAGAGTCGAACTTAAATGTTCTCAACAACAAAGATAAATAAGTATGTGAGGTCATGGATGTGTTGATGTTAATTAACTAGATGGTAGTGATGCTTTACGTAAAGATACTTTAAATATCTTACATTTTTGGTCAATTATACCTCAATAAAGCTGTAAAATAAAATAGAAAACAAATAGCTTAATCCTACCAGACCTGAGGCCCTGAACCTAACT
>NW_005334661.1:0-408 GCF_000412655.1 Myotis brandtii | reverse complement strand
GGACTAGGGGGAGAGACTGCAGGAGGTTGGTTGGCTGCGGGAAGGGGCCGTGGGAGGTTGGCTGTGGGAGTGCACTGACGACCAGGGGGCAGCCTCTGCGTTGAGTGTCTGCCCACTGGTGGTCAGTGCACATCATAGTGACCGGTCGACTGGTCGTTCAGTTATTCAGTCGTTTCGTCGTTCAATCGCTTAGGATTTAATACATACATAGATATAGATATAGATATTCCAAACATATATTAATATGGTCTTTGAAAGATATATTCTATCAGGTAAGATAAACAGAAATAGATATGACCCTGGGTCTTGAATAGCTCTGTCCAGTAGAAATGTAATGGGAACTAACCTAGTGATATAAAAATTTCTAGTAACAACATTTTTTAATAAGTAAAAAAGAAACAGGTGATA
>NW_005334660.1:0-273 GCF_000412655.1 Myotis brandtii | reverse complement strand
CCTGGCCTGCACCCTCTCCAATCCAGGATCCCTCAGGAATGTCTGACTGCCTCTCGAAATCCGGGACTGCTGGCTCCTAACTGCTCGCCTGTTTGCCTGCCTGATTGCCCCTAGCCACCTCTGCCTGCCTGCTTGATTGCCCCTAACTGCTCCCCTGCTGGCCTGATCGCCCCTAACCGCCTTTGCCTTGCCCTGTACCTGGGACACAGGATTCCTCCAGCCGGTCACAGGCACCCGGGACTCAGGCTTTCCTCCCTCTGGCCGGCCACAGGC
>NW_005334659.1:0-1010 GCF_000412655.1 Myotis brandtii | reverse complement strand
TTTTCTACTCATTTCTTTGATTAACAAACAACAACAAAAACACAATCACACTTCTACATAAATTTCTGTGGCACCAGGGACTAAATACCTGCTTCCTGGAGAAGGTAGCGAGGTGACATATTTGTTCCATATTTACATTCTCTGTCTCCCGGATACTCCCCTCTCTGGATTTTGCCATCCTGGTTGTGGGCTGGAAAAAAAAGAAGACACACAGCTGGATAAAAAGAAAGAAGAAGAAAAGCAATACGTGTAAGGTCACCCTATAGTCATCTTCTTCTTGCCTCTTATCTCTTCAACCTGAGCATGTTTGGTCTGCGATTTCGGTCACAGCCCCCCAGTGACAGGGATTTATACAGACCTCCTCTTGGGTGGCACAAGTTTCTGAACAGACATTATTGTTCTTCCACATCCTGCAGAGAAATTTACTTGTTTAGAGCAATATTCCTTCTGAGCCCTATTCTGTGCTGAGGGTCAAATGGAAAGCAGCTAATTCAAAGAGGGGAAGACATGAACTGTAAGATAATGTACCATAGTTCCACTCGGCATTAGCAAAAAGTAATCAACTCAAAGAGAATGCTCACAAAAGGGCAAGAGGGTGAAAAACTCAAATTTTTGGAATATGAACAGGGATCAGTGACAGGGTGAAGAGGCTGGCTTAACAAAGACGGACGTAATTGGAGGAAAACACTGGACAGATCTCAGACTTGAGAGGAAACTAAAAAAGACGGAGGTCCTGGCCAGTGTTGCTCAGTTGGGCTCCCTCTCATGCACTGAAAAGTTGCCTGTTCAATTCCCGGTCAGAGCACATGCCCAGGTTGTGGGCTCAATCGCTGATTGGGGGTGTGCAGGAGGTAGCCAATAGATGTTTTGCTTTCACATCTATGCTGCTTTCTCTTTCTGCCCCCCCTTCCTTTCTCTCTAAAAGTCAATACAAATATATATATATTAAAAGACTGTGGACCTACAAAGAATGGTTGAATCCAGTATAAGGATGAGAATAAGTAAACTAG
>NW_005334658.1:0-227 GCF_000412655.1 Myotis brandtii | reverse complement strand
CGGTGGGATCCCTTGGCGTGGCCTGCAGGGATCAAGCCGAAACCGTCAGTCCAACGCCACCTGCTGCTTCTGCCTGCCGCTCCTGCTTATCCCAGCCCCACTGTGCCTGCCTCCGCCGCTTGGTAGGCTCGCTGCTGCTCCTTGGGCCCTGAGTCTGCGGTAATTACTAAATAAAAATGTGTTCTGTTCTATGTTTAAAATATCGATTTCTTAATTTGGGGTTGGAA
>NW_005334657.1:0-539 GCF_000412655.1 Myotis brandtii | reverse complement strand
AGCAAAAGATCTGCCAAGTCAAATAAAATGTACTGGTGTCAAATAATTTCCTCAAAAATGTTAATAAAATGTATACATTTGGTATATTTTTTAGAAGCAATAGTAACTTTAAGAAAGGTAGTTATAAAATATTGCCTACAAAAATAAGATATCAGTGTCCTATTTATTCAAAAGTCAAAAGCCTAATTTATGCATTTTTCTAGAGTTCAGTAAAAATGCCTATTGCTAGGCTGATAAGACTCACAAAAACAAAGTGGTAAAACTGAAGAAACTTAACACCACCAGATTTGGGGAAGGTAAGTGAAGAGTAGGGGTAAACACTATTCTTTTAAAAATGAAAAGAAGACAACTTATTATCCTTACTGTAGGCAAATGAGTAAAATATACCCTCCTTTTTATTATCTTTGGTAATCCTATCTAATAAAGAGTGAATATGCTAATTGACCCTCATGCCCTTGCAAAGATGACGGCGCCCACAGCCAATAAGGGAATAGATTATTGACTGCCCCACCCTCAAAGATGGCGGCGCCCAGTCCCCT
>NW_005334656.1:0-233 GCF_000412655.1 Myotis brandtii | reverse complement strand
TGCGGTAGGCACAGGGGCGGGTCTTGGCCCATCCTCCTCGATCTTGCCCAGCCCCTCCCACCACAGTCACCGGTCCCCTGTCTGCTGGCAGCCCCACTCCCACTGCTACCGCTCCCACATGCTGAGGGCGCCAGCCCCACTTGCACCTGCTGACGGCACAGAGCGATTGGGGCCGGCTCCAGCAGCGGGTGTGAGCAGCAGCTGCTGCCTCGATCACCCCTCAGGAACAGGGG
>NW_005334655.1:0-356 GCF_000412655.1 Myotis brandtii | reverse complement strand
GAGGAAAAAAGGAAGGTAATTGTTTACGTGTATTGCATACTTACCATTGGTCCATCATAGTCTAAGTACTTCCTATGAATTAAATAACAATTTAGTCCTGACAACAATCCTGTGAGATGGGTTTTATAACTATCATATTTTACAAATGAGGACACTGAGGCACAGTGAACTGCCATGATAGACTGACTCAGCTACTAAGTGGTAGAGACAGGATTCTAACCCAGGCCCTGACTTGTCTGTGCTCCTAACCACTACGCCATGAGGCTTCTTGTAAAGAGCACAGATTAGTCAGTACTTGTGGAATCAATAAGCGTTGCAGAGCCTGGCCGGTGTGGCTCAGTGGTTGAGTGCTGACC
>NW_005334654.1:0-300 GCF_000412655.1 Myotis brandtii | reverse complement strand
AGGACCAGGAGAGTGTTTCCTTTGGGAAGGAGGGAGGAAGAGGTAGGGAAATTACCTTCGTATAATCAGGACTTTCCTTCTTAATTGTAATTGTCCATCTACTTCCTAGAAGACCATCAAAAAGCCCCACGGATCAAGCAAGGCTAAGTTCATTGGAACTACAATAAGAAAAGACACCACCTTGATAGAATCTTAGTAGCATCTCAAAAAGAAAATGTCGGAGACCACTTATTGTCTTCACTAGCTGAGAAGTGTAGAGACTATACTGGGCTGCATATCTGGCACTTCGGCCAGATGGGG
>NW_005334653.1:0-499 GCF_000412655.1 Myotis brandtii | reverse complement strand
GGTTGGCATGGACAGACCAGCAGAGGTAGCATCTGATAAATCCATCTATAAGAAAGTTAGAGGTTCTTCAAAATATATCTGTATATTTATAATAAATTCCCCATACTTTCTTAAGCAAAATAAAGTTTAATTTCTCCTAGTAACCAACCAGGAGAGTAGAACTTCCACAGAGATAAAGGAAATCGGAATATAAAAGTTCTCAGACAGAATAATGCATTCTCTGGGTACTTTCAGTCTCTCTCCTAATAAAGATATGGTTGTGTTTCCTTATGTTAATCTGTGTCTTAAATATATCCCTATGCCATACGGTCTGTAAAATTATTCTGAATGGGCATAGGCCCAGGCCACCCTCTTCAGGGAGATCAATGTGGGGGCTCCACGATCGATCTCCCCAAAGAGGGAGGCTCAGGCTACCCAGTCAACGGCACTGTGGCAGGTGTGCGGGGCCAGCCAGTGATCGCTCCACAGAGGGAGGCCCAGGCCATCCAAGTGATCACAC
>NW_005334652.1:0-260 GCF_000412655.1 Myotis brandtii | reverse complement strand
AGCCTCTTCCACCTCCACAGCAGTGCTAAGGATGTCTAACTGACAGCTTAGGCCTGCTTCCCATGGGGAGTGGTCCTAAGCTGTCAGTCGAACATTACCTGAGGGCTCCTGGACTGCAAGAGGGTGCAGGAGAGAACCCTCCTGAGTGCATGAATTTCATGCACCAGGCCTCTAGCAATCTATATAGAAGCCTCAGCAACTGTCTGACTGACCAGTAGCTATGATGCACATCGACCACCAGGGGGCAGGTGCTCAAGGCA
>NW_005334651.1:0-328 GCF_000412655.1 Myotis brandtii | reverse complement strand
AAATATGAATAATAAAATGGCAATAAATACATATGTACCAACAATTACAGTACTATAAGTCTAAATGTATTAAATGCTTTAATCAAAAGACATATGGTGGCTCAATGGATAAAAACACTTTACATATGTTGTATATAACAGATTCTCTTCAGACAGAAAGATATATGTAGACTGAAAGTAAAATAAAAGAATGAAAAAAGATATTGCATAATAATGAAAACAAAACAAAAATCTCAGGTAGTGTTTACTTTTACCAGACAAAACAGACTTTTAAACAAAGCATAACAAGAGACAAAGAAGGACCCAGCAGCTCCAGTTCTGAAAAAAA
>NW_005334650.1:0-201 GCF_000412655.1 Myotis brandtii | reverse complement strand
GTGTCTCTCTCACATCGATGTTTCTCTCTCCCTCTCTTGCCCTTCCTCCCTCCCTTTCCCTCTAAAAATCAATGGAAAAAATATCCTTGGGTGAGGATTACCAAAAACCAACAAAATAACAACAATTTTTCAAACTGATAAAATTTCTTTTTATACATTACTGTGGTGCTAGGACAGTGATGGCGAACCTTTTGAGCTCGG
>NW_005334649.1:0-1577 GCF_000412655.1 Myotis brandtii | reverse complement strand
GTAATTTAGTCAACCCCCTATTGATGAGTATTTGGGTGTTTCCATTTTTCTCACTATTAAAACCAATGCTTCCATGAGTTTTTCATAGAAATATTTCACAAAGTTCTAGCAGGACCTGATGCAGGCTCATTTGTCTTCTCTCTTTACCTTCAAAGTGATCTTGTGTTTTATTTCTTACGGCCCTTACGTCTCTCTGATGACTCGCAGCTTAGAAGAAAATTCCCTGCTCAATGTCACTGAGTACTAACGGCCTTGGAATTTTCTTTCCCAGTTAGTACATTTCCATCGCAGCAGTGTCCTTCTAGAAGCAATGTTTCACCCACAGACATGAGCTTTTTGAAAGTTAGAGGCAGGTGAGCAGGTGAGGCGTCAGGCCAGATGTAGTAGGCCAGCTGCCTAGAACCCAAGCCAGTTTGAAAGTGTTCACGAACAGAGGGCTAGCATATGTGGGAGGCTCCCTAGCACAATGGTGAAGGGTGTAGACTCTGGAATCTAACTGGCTGGGTTTTTGAGTCCTGGCCTTGGAACTAGCTGTGTGTGAACTTGGGCAACTTAGCTTCTCTCTGCTTGTTTCCTCATCTCTAAGTTAGATATTAGTGTTATGAAGACTAGTTGCATGCATTAATAACTATAAAGCACTTAGAACAGTGCTGGCCCATGGTAAACTATTGGAGTATTTAAAAAACAAATAAAGTCTGCCCCCAACCCAATTTTTCTATGGCCAATCAACCCACTGGTTGCTAAATCAGTTCTTCATTCATTTATATATTCGTTGCTATACCCAAAGTTTTATTTTGGTCAAATGCAGCTTCATACATGCCATTGAAAACACTTATTCTATTACTATGAAAATTACTATTTTTGGATGAATTGAAAACAAATTAGACATTAGCTTAAGAAATGGGTACTATTGATAAGTTTGTAATAAATCAAGTACTTTGGACACTAGAGAACATGAACTGTAACTGTTGAATTATATTTTATTAAATTTAATTACTATATGAATTTTTTAAAATTCCCAATTTTGTTCCAAAACAGAGTTGAAGTGGCTTAACAAATATCACTTAAGGAAAGAAAATCCTCCCTTAGTGTACCGCTAAGGACAGAGAAGGTTTTCAAAGCAAAGCCTCGCTCTGTGGTGGATTTTACTAGGCTCTGTTCCAAATCGGCCTCGTAAATCAGGGTCATTATTTTTTGGTGAAGAAAAGCTCACAATAAGCAGCCTTATTCACTCACAGAAGCATCTTGTGGAAACATCCTTTTGAGTACTCACACACAATGACCTGCTTATACTCGGCGCAGTTTTCCGTGGCGGCCAGGCCCAGGTGCTTCAGGAGACTAAGACATCAACAATGTTCACCAACATGCGTGCTTCGCTCACTGATTTCTCCTGGGCTGCAATGGCGGCCCACGGTGTAATGCAAAGCAGCTTCCCCCACAGAACTAGCCCCAGTTACAGAACTCCTGCTCAGCAGTTGCCATTGCGCATATAAAATTAGGATTTTCAGAAACCAAACTCCAACCTCATTAAGTAAAATACCTTGGACTAATGCTTAGTGTTGCTTCTTTTAAAAAAA
>NW_005334648.1:0-493 GCF_000412655.1 Myotis brandtii | reverse complement strand
TTTTTTTACAGTACATTTTGAAGTTCCACTAGTTACTCATATGGAATAAATTCAAATTGTCATTTACCCCCATTTGCAGTAGGGGATATAAAATTAAACACCAAAACTGAACCATAATCCAGAAAGATAGCAAAGGACCTTGTAAACTGAAAAATACAGACTATTTTCCTTGAAGCAGTAATAAGATGTTCTTTGATACATATCCATGGACTGCTGAAACAATTCATCATGCACTTAAATTCATTGGTAATCTTGTGTCTTGCCTTCCAACAGCCCTTTATCTCCTCAGTATAAAAGAAAACTTGATTAGGAATACATTAAACTAATAATGTAAATAAAATTCAAGTAAATAATACTAATATGTTGGGCAGACATAAGCTGTGGGCACTTTGAGGGAAGGTAGACATAAACTAAATATGAATGTTCAGATAACCCGATTGGAAAGTAGTTGTCACTTTAAGGGAGGACAACAGACAGTGATAATTCACAAATA
>NW_005334647.1:0-259 GCF_000412655.1 Myotis brandtii | reverse complement strand
CAGCTGCCCCCTGCACACTCCCCATTGGGTATGTGCCTATAACCAAGGTACATGCCCTCGACTAGAATCGAACCCGGGACCCTTGAGTCCGCAGGCCGACGCTCTATCCACTGAGCCAAATCTGTCAGGGCAACGCGCCTGGTACTTTTGTAGAGCAAAATGAAAATACAAGATGCAGTTCTTGCAATTATTAACCAGCTAATGCCATTGAAAAGACCGAACAAGATACAGTGGGGCCTTGACTTATGAGTTTAATTCG
>NW_005334646.1:0-1384 GCF_000412655.1 Myotis brandtii | reverse complement strand
GATTAGGCAGGGTACAAAGTCAATGAAAATTCTACCCCCATGAAGGGCACATTCTTGCAGCACCCATAAGATTCAGGATTACCTTACTATCCTATATAATAAGAAACTAATATGCAAATAGACCAAACAAATGGCAGAACAACCAGAACAACCAAACAACCGAACAACCAGTTGCTATGACGTGCACTTACCACCAGGGGGTGTGTGTGGAATATGGCGGGCATTGGACGCAGAGGGATGGTGGAGTAGGTGAGCGGGGTCGCCAGACCAAGGTGGGGTGCCGATCGCTGTCACTGGGGCGAGCCTATGGTGGTTACTGAAAACTCTTTGCTCCCACCCACCTTAGTCCCACCCAGCACTTGCACCTGCTGCCGCCACCAGCACCGCTCTCACCCACTGCCAGTTCCAGCCCCGCTCCCACCCACAGCTGGCACCGAAGCCACCGCTTGCACCTCCTGCTGGTGCCTGGTGCCGGTCCTGATCACTTGGCACCATCAGCAGATGCAAGTGGTAGTTGCCAGCCCTGATTGCCCCTGAGGGCTTCTCCCCCTCCCCCTGCTCCTGAAGGACAATCAGGGCTGGCAGCTGCTGCTTGCACCCGCTGATGGTGCTGGCCCCACTCACACCTGCTGCTGGTGCCAGCCAGCTCCAATAGCTCCGCACCATCAGCGGGTGTGGGTGGGGCTGGTGCTGTCAGCATTTGGGAGCAGTGGTGGCAGGAGCGGGGCTGCTGGCAGACAGGGGACCAGGGACTGCAGCAGGAGGGGCCGGGTGGGGGCACAGAGGATGAGCCAAGACCCACCCCTGTGCCTACCACAGCCTAACAGCCTACAGTTCTTGTCAAGTTGCACAAATTTGTGCACTGGGCTCCTAGTGTTTTTATATATTCCCTGTGTCTACCAGACTGACTGACACTAGGTGCAATTGATAAAAGATATAATGAATGAATGACTCAAGAACACCAAAGTTGTATAGATGCAGCCAATAATTTTACTTGCATTAATGCATTTCTGGTGACTTATTGGCATTGGACCATATGGGCCAATCAGAATTAAATATTTAATTGATTTGATAAAGTAGTTGTTGTTTTTAAGATTAAGGTGCTTCCATTCCTAGAATAAATGCTAGAGACATAAATATAGATTAATGAGCATAGCTGAGTTTTTCTCAGGAGTCAGAAAATTAATTTTCATCAGTGACAACTAAAGAACATGAAAGGGAACAAATAAAATTAAATCACATTATACTGGTTCAAAACATATAAATAATAGAGTATCCATAACTCAAATTGCTCTATAGTGTTGCACTATAGAAATCACATCTAATTTCTAGGGTAAAGTCAAGAACAATGCTATGCAATAGAATCTTCTGCAATGAAGGCAAC
>NW_005334645.1:0-229 GCF_000412655.1 Myotis brandtii | reverse complement strand
TTGGGCTTCTAGTCTATAATAATAAAAGTGTATGGTCAATGGCCAAACAGCGGAACAACCGTCCAGACGACCATCCAGGACCATGCTATACACCCACTGGCGCCAGGCCAGCCAAGGCGGGTGCAATGCAATTGGTTGGGGGCCCAGCTATCACCCTATGATCGCCCCGCAGAGGGAAGCTTGGGTCCCAGATGCCTGCTGGTGGCCAGAGGGAAGCCCGGGTCCCAGG
>NW_005334644.1:0-227 GCF_000412655.1 Myotis brandtii | reverse complement strand
GAATCCATGCACTGAGCCTCTAGTATCATATAAAGCAGCACATATGTTACATTATAAATTTTTTCAAGATAGATATTTATGCTCAGGTAGTATAGAGTAATTCAAATTAATTTTAGGGATTCAATTTTCTCATTAGGGAAGACATACAGATATCATCTCAAAGATAGTAAAATGGGTCAAAATTAAACAGAAAAAAAGGGCAAACAGAAACTGATAAATGAAAATGT
>NW_005334643.1:0-291 GCF_000412655.1 Myotis brandtii | reverse complement strand
ACCTTGTTTGCAGGCTCCTTGGGCCCTGGCCCTGGTCGGAGCTCATTCAGGAGGCAACCAATTGATATGTTTCTCTCACATTGATGTTTCTCTCTGTCTTTTCCTCTCTCTTCCACTCTCCCTAAAAATCAATAGAAAGATATGCTCAGATGAGGATGAACAAAAACAAACAAAAACTTGGCTAAGTAGGGATAAAGGGAATATACTTTAGCATATGTTAAAGAATTTAAAGATAAAAGGAGACAGTGGATGGAGAGATGGAACAATAAAAGAAAAATGGCAACTCTAGCC
>NW_005334642.1:0-230 GCF_000412655.1 Myotis brandtii | reverse complement strand
TTATTTATTTATTTATTTATTTATTTATTTATATTTAAGTATAGTTGGTATACCAGCTTATATTAATTTCAGGTGTACAATATAGTGATTTAACATTTTTATACCTTACAATGTAATAACCCCACTAATTCTAGTAATCATCTGTCACCTCATAAACTTACCAAATATTATTTTTTTTTGTATTTTTATTTTCTTATTTTTTTATTTTTTTATTAAATCTTTATTGTTCA
>NW_005334641.1:0-344 GCF_000412655.1 Myotis brandtii | reverse complement strand
AGGTTTAGTTTTACAAGTTGAAGAAGTCCTGGAGTGGTGATGGTCGTACAGCGAAGGGAATGTACTTGACACACCTGAAGTGTACACTTAAAATGGCAAACTTCATGTTTCGTGTATTTTGTCACAATTTGAAATAAAAAGCAAAATCTCACGCAGCCGCATTTCTCCCTGACATGACTTTAGTATGAGAGCGGTCTCCCACTTGCCTACTCCTCCATACGGCACTGCGCGGAGAACAGCCAGTGGCCATATTTGGTCAGATTCACAATTCTCTCCCCCTGCGTCAGCACTGAGCAAGGTGGAAACCGCACTGCTGCCCTGCCCCCTCCCTCTGCAAATGAAGT
>NW_005334640.1:0-805 GCF_000412655.1 Myotis brandtii | reverse complement strand
TCCACGTATGCTGCAGAAAGCAGACACCTTTTACCTGCCAGGGAGAGGTGAGGCAGAGGCACTTTCCGCGCCAGGAGGACCCCGTGCTACACCATGGGGGCCGCCATCTTGGACTCTCTGAGATTGTTTCTTAATTTTCTTTCTGATTGTTGTACAGATTTTTGTATATTGATTTTGTATCCTGAAATTTTTCTGAGTATATTTATTAGTTCTAACAGATTTTGCTGGAGTCTTTATATATCACTAAGGCCAATGTTTTTATTGATTCTGTCTATTTCATCAATCTATTTATTGATGAAAGTGGAGTAGTAAGGTTCCTTGTTATTATTATACTGCTGTATATTTTCCCCTTTAATATTTGCTTTTTATATTTAGGTGCTACTATGGTGGGTGCATAAATATTAACAAATGTTATATCCTTTTGTTGGATTGACCTCTTTATCATTAACAAATAATAGTAATATATATGTAAAATCATGTCATCTATAAAGAGACGGTTTTACTTCTTGATTTTCAATTTGAATGACTTTTATTTATCTGTCTTGCCTAATTGCACTGGCTAGACTTCCAATATTATATTGAGTAAAAGTAACAAGAGTGGGCATCCTTGTATTGTTTCTGCACTTAGAGAAGAAGCCTTCAGCTTTTTATCATTGAGTATATTGTTAGATGTGGCCTTGTTATATATAGCTTTTACTATGTTGAAGGATGTTTCCTTTATATACACTTTGTTGAGAGTTTTGTTATGAATGGATATTGAATTTTTTTATTTTTTTTTATTTTTTATTTTTTTATTGCTTAAAGT
>NW_005334639.1:0-619 GCF_000412655.1 Myotis brandtii | reverse complement strand
CAATGCGGGGGGCGGGGGGAGGCGGGGGAGAAGGACATGTAATCTTTTCAACAATAAAGACTTAATTTAACAAAGAACTCAGTCACTAGAATTTAGTTCTGCAGTTTGTGACTTTCTGGACCTTCCAATTAAATACACATTTTAAAAATCACAGGCATCTAACAAAGAGCGTAAAGTCACTCATCAGCCTTAGAGATCATTCCTTCCTCTCACCTGAAAGGGGGCCTGGAGAAGTAGAGGGAATGACTGAAGGCTAGTTTAGGGCAGAGATGAAAAGCAGACCCAGGTAAACCAGTTCCTGGTCCAGAAATCGCACCCTAGCCCCACTGCTCCATATTATATGACACATGGGAAAATGTTTCCTCCTGTTTGTAAAGTGCCCCTCCTTCCAATTCAATCACGGAAAAAGGCACAATGGACTCAAACTGTGGCTGAGAAAGGAAAGCTATGGTTTCTGGCTCCATTAGAATAAACGCTGGACTACACCTCTCGCTCTCTCAAAAGGCAAAGAGCATTCAGCGGGAGCCCCAGGGGCATCTAACTTTACTAATTAGCATGCTGCCTCCTGCTCAAAGTCAAGGGTAAATGTTTGAACTTTCCATATCACTTCTAAGCCAAA
>NW_005334638.1:0-266 GCF_000412655.1 Myotis brandtii | reverse complement strand
GGCTGGTGAGCATAGCGGAGGGATGGTCAATTTACATCTTTGTCTATTATTAGCAATTATATGTATTGATTTCAGAGAGGAAGGGAGAGAGAGAGATATAAACATCAGTGATGAAAGAGAACATTGATTGGCTGCCTCCTGCACATCCCCTGCTGGGGGGGATCGAGCCTGCAACCTGGGCATGTGCCCTTGGCCAGAATCCAACCTGCGACCCTTTAGCCCGTAGGCTAGTGGTCGGCAAACCGCAGCTCGTGAGCCACATGCGG
>NW_005334637.1:0-229 GCF_000412655.1 Myotis brandtii | reverse complement strand
ATGCCTAACTGCTCCCCTGCCAGCCCAATTGCCCCCAGCTGCCATCCCCTGTCAGCCTGATCGCCCCTAAGTGCCCTTCCTGCCATTCTGGTCAACCCTAACTGCCCTCCCCTGCTGGCCTGGTCACCCCAACTGCCCTCCCCTATAGGCCTGGCCCCCCCAACTGCCCTCCCCTTCAGGCCTGGTCATCCTCAACTGCCCTCCCCTGCAGGTCTGGTCGCCCCCAACT
>NW_005334636.1:0-231 GCF_000412655.1 Myotis brandtii | reverse complement strand
GCCTCCAACTCAGCAACCCAGTACTGACTGCTGCTGGCGCTCCTGGCACTCCTGGGGGTGGGTTCTTCCCTCAGGCCTCATGGGAAACAGCTCTGGGAGGGCGCAGTCCTTGGCAAGGCGACCAAGGACTCGGTGTGTCCATGCTCTGAGGGCAGGTTCCTGCCTCAAACCTCGCCCTCGCTGGAAATAGCTCAGAGAGGGTGCAGCCTGACTTCCTTCTGGTTGGTAGAG
>NW_005334635.1:0-200 GCF_000412655.1 Myotis brandtii | reverse complement strand
GAAGGCAGTTGGGGGGTACCAGGCCTGCAGGGAAGGGATGTTGGGGGGGACCATGCCTGTAGGGGAGGGCAGTTTGGGGGGACCAGGCCTGCAGTGGAGGGCAGTTAGGGATGACTAGGCCAGCAGAGAAGGGCAGTTAGGGGTGACAGGGCCAGCAGAGGATGGGGAGGACAGTTAGGGGTGACCAGGCCAGCAGGGGA
>NW_005334634.1:0-522 GCF_000412655.1 Myotis brandtii | reverse complement strand
TCTTCTTCATGGCTGACTCGGTAGTCAGGGGGAATTTCATGACGGCATAGTGGTCGAGCTTGTTTCTTCTGGGCGCGCTCTTCCAGGATGTTCAGGCTGCCTTCGGAGCCTCAGGGTCTTTGGCCGTCGGAAGGTGGGTGATGTGCAGATCTTCCTTTGTGTGTGGGTGTGGACGCCTCTCAGCACCGCTTTCTTTGCTTTCAAAAGCCTTTGCTTTGGCTTCGGCTTTGGGAGGGGCAGAGGCTTCCTTCTTAGCTTTCGGTGCCATCTTTGTAGAAAAGCATGCCTGGCTTGCTTTTAAAAAAAGAAATTGCTTCTCTAGACTTTTTCCTCCTCCCCCACCCCTGCCAGTTGGAAAGTGATAGGTCTTACCTTGAAACACCCAGATGAAAACAATGCACAGAGGCCAGACTTTTTCATTTTTAGCACACTTAGTGTCTCAGTGATTTTATCACGGTATTCCTAGACCAAAAGAAATAACTAATAATTCTAGCCCTAACCGGTTTGGCTCAGTGGGTAGAG
>NW_005334633.1:0-407 GCF_000412655.1 Myotis brandtii | reverse complement strand
GACCAGTCTGTGGGCAGGGCCAGGGGTGGGGACTTCCACCCCCAGCACTAACTTCACGCTGCCTGCATGCATCCCATTCAGCACTGGTATGACGCTGTAGGGGAGGGGAAGGGCTGGGCTTGACAGGGGACCTAAGGCCGCACCCCTACCCAGTGGGGCTTGACAGGGGACCTCAGGCTGCACCCCCTGCCCCGGTGCCGGGCCAGGGGACCTGAGGCTGTGCCCCCACCCTTAGGGGCTTGATGGGGGTGGGGCCGGCCGGGTCTAGGTCTCACCCAATAGGGGTGGGGCCGGCCAGGTCTGGGTCTCCTGTGTTTTCAAAGCATGTGAGGATGATGGGTGGGGATTTGACTCTAGGTCCCACGGCACGCCCAGACTCTGACAGGAGGGAGGTTTTATATACATTT
>NW_005334632.1:0-1009 GCF_000412655.1 Myotis brandtii | reverse complement strand
GGGGGGGGGGGGGGGGGGGGGGGGGGGGTTGGTTTGTTTTGTTTCTTTGGTTCTCAGAGTATCTTACAGACTAGGCTTCTGCAGAACTCTGAGAAATACTATTTTGAAAGTTTCCTTCAGTTTCAGTATTTTATGACCATACCATGGTTAATTACAAACTATTAAAGTCAATATAGTCACTATTGTTACAAGTAAATCCTATAGTTTAAAAATGTGTAAAATGTTTACCAAATAACACAAAAACAATTAAAAGCAAAATACATCATAGTTTTGAACTCTGGAACTTATGTATTAAGTTAAAGTGACTCAAAGCCCAATTTCAGACTAAACTTTAAGGCCAATTCAGATTCAGTTAAGCTTATTTTCCGCTTAGTTTTTGTTCCAGGAGCTATTAAAGTATATCTCCTGATGGGCTATAATTCATTCCATTTAAATTGGATGTTAATTTGCTTATAAAAGAAGCAGAAGGATAAGGGGTAGGGGCTGGAGAGAGATCAGCTCCTTATAATTCAGTTAGGTAATCCTGCATCCTTAATTAGATGAGAGAAACCTTTTAACTTTATCCCACATTTGAAAGGAACCCTGAGATATGTTCCAGATACCACACAAAAGGAATAAGCTTTAGAAGACAGGATCATTCTGTACCTTAAAACATCCTCTAATCACATTTAAAATTACTAATATGCATTTTAAGTATTATTAACAAAATACTTTAATAGTATTAATCAAGACCTTCTAAGGCGAGTTAACATTTATAGTCTATACAAGTTCAGTATTCAGATTCTGCATATCCCAATTTCTCTATTTAAAAAAACAAAGGGTTCTCTTCTTCCCATACCCTACTCCTGGGCCCTTGACTCTGACCAAGACTTCCAGGGAAATAGGCAGCCCTCAGGTTCCTCAGTTCAGTCAGCTCTGAGAGAAGGCGTTTATCCTGAGTAAACTGCCAACACCCCCTTCTTCGTTTACCTAGCATTTCAAAAATACATTATTTGCCAGGTACTTTATA
>NW_005334631.1:0-263 GCF_000412655.1 Myotis brandtii | reverse complement strand
TTGTGAGAAATGGCTCACTTATCCAAATTTCAAATGACGGACTGGGAAACAAAAACATGGCAAAAATGAGACTTTTAAGAACACTCCCTAGAGCAGGCACCCATTTTACAGAATTGCAATAAAGGTCAGGGGCAAGAGACATAGTAATTAATGGGCTGGGGCCTTTTTTAGTTACCTCCTTTTGTCTAGGAAATTTTTCTAGGACCTGTTCTATCAACCATGTGTACTGCTCATATTCTCTCTCCCCACCCCCACATTCTGTT
>NW_005334630.1:0-1019 GCF_000412655.1 Myotis brandtii | reverse complement strand
TACTCACAAAGCCATTTCGGGGGGCGAGGGGCACTATTAACTGAAGGAGGGGGTCTTGCCCTAATTTACATGAAGGCACCCATGAACTAGTCACAGTCTTGATCGCTATATTGTGGGTAAAACAAGATGAGGTACTGAACTAAGTCTCTAGTAATGGGATTAGAGAGTAGAGGACAAGTTCCCATTTGCCTTGTGAGTTTCAGGTGCTTGTATGAAAACCAAGAGAGTTGTACGATATCCCTCAAAAAATATCCATACGTGTTTAGAAATTAATTAAATGCCAGGTCTAAAAATATAACTTGGAAGTTGCTAATGCATACCCAAAGGACATACTGTGGGAATATGGACTGATATTGACCCTCTGCTGCAAAAGGACGAAACAAAAACAACAGGAATTTATTGTTATTTTCTGAGCTATCGTAGGAGACAAGTATAAAAGTTAAGGAAAGAAATGATTAATGTTCAGCAGAAGGTCCCTGCTCTATCAATTTGCCAAGCATTTCTGGCTCCACACATTAGCCTTCATAAACCTAAACCCATATCATACACACAACAAAAAAGTTAAACTTTCCTTTTGCCTCACCAATAGCCTCTCCTCATTTACTCTCCTAAGCAGTCTGGATGGATACAAACACCTGTTCTTTGCAAGAATGGTAGGTATTCTTCACTGACAGACGGCAGCAATTCCCCAGGGCGCGGGCACGCACCCACGCATGCACACGCACACACATACACACCTTAGTAAGGTCAATACATTGATATTCAACAATGAAGTTACTAAAATTTAGAGTCAGGAGAATGGCCTGGAATTGCGACAAGGAAGCATGGAACAGACTGATGAATCTCAGAGGGAAGGGGGCAGGGGAAATGAGAAGAGATTAACCAAAGAACTGATATGCATATATGCATAACCCATGGACACAGACAATGGTGTGATGAAGACCTGGAGGGGGGGTGCAGGGTGGAGGGGGTCAATGGGGGGAAAAAGAGAACATCTGTAATACTTTCAACAATAAAGA
>NW_005334629.1:0-307 GCF_000412655.1 Myotis brandtii | reverse complement strand
AGCGATGCCCGGTGGACGGAGCTCCTGCCTCTCATGCTGCAGTACCAGGTGGTCGGGCTGGTCGACTGTGGCATCACGGAGGGGCGCTGCAAGGACGTGAGCTCCGCACTCAGGGACAACCCGCCCTGACTGAGCTCAGCATCTCCTCCAACGAGCTGGGCGATGCCGGCACACACCTGGTGCTCCAGGGCCTGCAGCCCACCTGCAAGATCCAGAAGCTCAGCCTCCAGAACTGCAACCTGTCGGAGGCGGGCTGCGGGGCCCTGTCCGGCGTGCTGCGCTCCCTGCCCTCCCTCCGCGAGCTGGA
>NW_005334628.1:0-232 GCF_000412655.1 Myotis brandtii | reverse complement strand
ATTGACCCCCTCCACCCCACACCCACACCCACTCTTCTTAGGCCTTCATCACTCTATTGTCTGTGTCCATGGGCTATGCACATATGATGTAAGTTCCCCAGTTAATCACGCCCCACCTACCCACCCAGCCCTGCCTTCCCTCTGAAATTTGTCAGTCTATTCCATGCTTCTCTGTCTCTGGACCTATTTTGTTCCTTAGATTCCACATATCAGTGAGATCATGTGATACTTA
>NW_005334627.1:0-221 GCF_000412655.1 Myotis brandtii | reverse complement strand
AGAAACTAGAGGCCCAGTGCATGAAATTTGTGCACTGAAAGGGGGTTGTCCCTCAGCCCAGCCTGCACCTCTTCAATCTGGGACCCCTCGGGGGATATCAGACTGCCCATTTAGGCCCGATCCCACAGTGCCTAAACTGCCCTCCCTTGCAGGCCTGCCCACCCCCCCCTGCAACTGCCCTCCTTCCCCTGCAGACCTGGTCCCTCCCAACTGCCCTCCCT
>NW_005334626.1:0-551 GCF_000412655.1 Myotis brandtii | reverse complement strand
GTAGTGAATAGCTGCTGTGCTATAGCCAAGTGTTGGAATTATGAGTGATTTTTACTTTTACAAAAGAAATATTTCTATTAATTTTTAGAGAATGAGAAAGGGCGAGGAAGAGGGAGAGCGCTTTTTTCTAGGCCAATTAAAACTCAGGTCTGAGGGCGTTTTCATTTCCATTGTTTCAGTTTTGTTCAGTCTGTTATTGAATGTAGTTGCCAAAGTCGTCCTTCGGGTCGGTGAGCATTAGGTCCCAGGGGGCAGAAGCCTCAGCTGCGACTGCAGTGAAAGGCGCAGGGCCGCCCTCCCGGAAGCCTGTGGGGGATGGCACGTGCCACCGCAATGGCAAGAGGGCAGGCTTAAAACGGGGAGAGGATCTGGGGGCCCGAGGCAGCGTGTAAGCCCTTAGAAGCAGAAATCCCTCTGTGGGCGCAAGCAGAAAGGGCCTGGAGGAAAGACGTCCACCGCGAGTGCCGAGCCTGGACGCCGGACACACGGCAGGACGGTGCGCGGGCTCAGAGGAGCCGTGTCCTGGCATCTGGGCGCGAGGCTTCGTCCTC
>NW_005334625.1:0-524 GCF_000412655.1 Myotis brandtii | reverse complement strand
ACATACCTATTAGGCATGCAGAGTTCTGGGAAAGTCTAGCCCTGTACATTTATTTATGTCAGCGTCTTCAACATAAAGGTTGTGCTTTAAGACAAGACTAGATGCAAGATCACTTAGGGAATGAGTGTAGGTAGAAGAAAAAAGAGGGTCAAAGACTGAGCTTTAGAGTGCTCTTATATTTAGAGTTCAAGGATGTGAGATAAAACCAGCCACTGAGACAAAAAAAAAAAGTGCCTCAGTAGGATAATGTAAAAAAATTATGTAAGCTAATGGGTATATAAATTTAACTGGCTTTTAAAAAACAATGCCTTGTATATCATAAACCACCAATAAATAAAATATATTTTATTCATAGCAACCTCTCTAACTTTAGGCTTAGTCTAAAATTTTTAATATCCATTGCCCAATGGGCATTAGCATCTGACTGTTCTGTTCGCACCCGAATTCAAATTATCTAACACTAAGATTCATCAACTGCACCATAAATCAGATAATCCAGTTATGTTGTATACCTTGGTTTTGAG
>NW_005334624.1:0-570 GCF_000412655.1 Myotis brandtii | reverse complement strand
CAACAAACCTTTAGATAGATTCATCAAGAAAGAAAAAGATCCAGAGACATAGAGCCATGGAACAGACTGTCAAATCTCAGAGAGAAGGTGGGGGTGGGTAGTTTGGTGGGAAGAGTTTAACCAAAGAACTTATATGCATATATGCATTAACTCATATGGACACCGACAATAGTGTGGTGAGGCTTTGGCGTTGGGATAGAAGGGTCAATGGGGAAAAAAGGGACATATATAATACTTTCAACAATAAATATTTAAGAAAAAAAAGAAGGTAAACTAAGAATATGGAGTATGTGCAGTACTTGATTATAAAAATTAATAAAAGGAAGGAGCAAATAGCTTAATGATTACATGTAATCAATTCATTTAGTGATTAAATATTTGCTACTTTATATTAAAAAAAGAAAGAAATAGAGAGGGTCACATAAATAAAGTTGGAAATGAAGAGAAGTTACAAGAGATACCAACGAAATACAAGGATCATGTAAGGCTGAACCCCAATAATTTGGACAATGTAGAAGAAATGAATAAGTTCCTAGAAACACACAAATTTCCTAGACTGAAATAGACATA
>NW_005334623.1:0-251 GCF_000412655.1 Myotis brandtii | reverse complement strand
AGTTTTCCATGAAAATGTCTTACATTTTGAGTATTTGATTACCTTTCATTTAATTACATGTGTTTATATATGTGTTTGCATGTGTGTAATTTATACTTTTACTTCTCCAATTATCATTATCAAAGATTAAATTGACTTTTAAATTTTCTCCATATAATATGAAAAAATATATAATTTTTTTATCTTAACCATCATTTACCAGTATTTAAAAAATATCTGTGTTTTTAGACCCTGCTTTGTTATTATTTTTA
>NW_005334622.1:0-858 GCF_000412655.1 Myotis brandtii | reverse complement strand
CCGCCCCCCCCTCCCCCTGGGTCACAGGTGAGGGCCTCAGCAAGGAGGGAGGAAGAAAGGCGCTGCTTTGGTCACAGGATGAACTCCGGACCCCTGTCTCCAGGCCTGTGTCCTCCCTGCAGCCGCCTTTCCTGGCTACTCCAGGGTCCTGGGCCCGCTGGCTCCAGCTGCAGGAACCAGCCCCCTCCCAGGTCCGGGATGCTTGGAGCTCCATCTGCAGGGGCCCAGCCTCCTGTAGGTCAGGGGTGCTGGGGGCTGCATCCTTGGGGACCAGCCCCCTGCCAGCTCAGGGGTGCTCAGGGCTCCCCGAGACCGTGCCAGGCAGACCTCCCCGACTCCCAAACCTCGGAGCAGGCCTCCTGAGCCCTGTGGGTTGGGACTCCGTGCGTGTGTTCTCACAGAGCCCGAGAGAACCAGACCTCCGCTCTAATGAGAAAGAAACCTGTTTGTGCCGCTCCAATAATCACTTCCCAGCGGAGGGACAGCGGGCCATATGCCCGCCAAGTGGCCGGCGGGACGGGCTGCCTCACCCGCGGGTGCCTTTTCCTCGCTGATCAGCTCTGAAGGCTTGTGTCCCCCGGGATCCCAACCCCCAATGGGATGGTGTTTGGAGGTGAGGCCTTTGGAAACTAATCAGATGATGAGCGAGAAGCCCTAAGAACGCCATCAGCGCCCTCGGAGGAGGAGGCACTCGGGAGGCTGTGACGCTCGTGTGTGGGCACGGGAGACAGCGGCGTCTGTCAGCCAGGGGGACGGCTCGCACTGAGCCCAACCTCGGGGAACCCTGACCTCGCCCGGCTCCCAGCGGGATGGGGGGGGGCGGTAATAAGTGATGTTGCTTAAGCCGCCCGGTCGGTG
>NW_005334621.1:0-244 GCF_000412655.1 Myotis brandtii | reverse complement strand
AATTGAAACAGATTCATAGATACAGAGAACAGACTGATTATTGACAGAGGAGAAGATGTTGGGGGACATTGGTAGCTACAGAATAGTCATAGAGATGTAAATTACAGCATAAGACATACAGTCAATAATATTGTAATAACTATGTATGGGGCCAGGTGGGCTCTTGAAATATCGTGGGGACCATTCTGTAAAGGACATGACTGTCTGATCATTATACTGCACATTTGAAACTGATACAGAATAA
>NW_005334620.1:0-1337 GCF_000412655.1 Myotis brandtii | reverse complement strand
TTTGGGTTTATTTTTCTCATTTGCAAAGATGTTAGACTAAATGGCCTAAATACCCTCCTATTCCTCAAGTTTGCATGTCTTTGCGAAGCAATGCACATCCCAGAGTCTGTACTTCTCCATTCATAAAATGTGTGTTTTGATAACTCAGCAAAGGTTTGGCACATAACAGGTGATCAGTAAATAGTGGATATATTTGTAATATTTACTGTTGTTATTTGAGTGTGGATAGTCTTGATGGTATGATCTGAGGAGCTGAGTACAGGGTTCTTTGCCCCCCAATTCTATTGTTCTTATCTTACCTAATAATAGACAAACATGTAAATTGACCATCCCTCCACTACGCTCACCATCCAATCAGGAGAGTATGCAAATTAACCCAACAAAGATGATGGTTAATTTGCATATGTAGGCACAAAGCAGTGAGCGAAGACTGAAGGCTCCAGCCGGAGGAGCGAAGGCCTGGGTCCTGGGTGCTGGAGAAAAACCAGTGCCAGCAGCCAGGGGAAGGGAAGGCCTATTGCATGAATTTCTTTGTGCAATGGACCTCTAATTTACTATATTTGTTTCTTTTGAATCACCAAAGCTTGAACTTTTAAGAACGAGTCACTAAAATGATGGTGGGATTAAGATGTGTGATTTTTAGTTGATGGGACTAGTGATGCCTAAAACCTGCATGTAAGTTATCAATTATTATTAAGTGGGGAAAATAAACTAAAGCTTCTATTAGAGCTAGAAAAACAGGGGTGGGGAAGGAAGGAGGAGATTTAGAGACCTTGACTCAACCAATAAACTGAAAACATAGGAACAAATTTCTTACAAACAAACAAACCCAACCAGGAGACAGACTTTGGTATTGGGGTTCACATTGTAATGCCTAGAGTGGCCAAGAATGACCATTTAAAGGAGAGAAGTCCACAGCTTGAAGTTTCAGGTGAATCAAGGAGGTAGACTCTAAGGGAAGCAGCATCCCTCAGTTCTGGAAATTGTTTGCTACTTGGGAATGAGTTCCCCATACTGCCTTACATCTTTTTTCAAAGAAGTTGGAAATCAGGATTCTTAGTGAAAGTGCCTTAATTTTTAAATGTTGTCAAATTATTAAAAAATAACAAAAAACCAACAACAATCAAGAAATCAATACTATAGTCTGTACCAAATGAAATGCACATATTTGAACTTAATTTGGCCAGTATTGTCAGATAGATAGCACTTGATTCAGCTGTCAGGCAATGCTATATGGAAGCAGCTCTCAGCAGTGAAGGAAGAGAAAGGGAGTGGAGGTGAGGGGTGCGGGGGGAGAAGTGGAATCTCTTCCATTTAAATCACCAAGGAACAACAGG
>NW_005334619.1:0-769 GCF_000412655.1 Myotis brandtii | reverse complement strand
CACACACACACTCACATCACACACATTTGCATACACCTTGGTGGTATTCACAGCCCTCTCCCCAGAGGCTCGCTCATCCATGAACCCCAGATGAAGAAACCCCACTCTCAGCCAGTCCTGACCTTGTCACAGACGGGAAAACCAAGCCCCAGACCAATGCGCTGTCTACATTCTTTCCTAATCGTGCTGAAGAGCTGACCCCTCTGAAGTCAGATCTCTGTTCAAAACGTAGCTCCTCCAACCACGGGTGGAGGGCTTTAGGCCAATGATGTTTCCCCTCTGTGCCTCAGCTTCTCCGTCTGTAATATGGCGATGAGTGGACACTGACCTAATGGGATCAACCCAGGTCTTCTCCTCCCAGGGGGAGTATGAGTGTCTGGGCCTCAGTTTTTGCCTCTGTAAAATGGGGATAATTGTGCCCACCTCTCCCAGTGTGGTTTGAAAATTAAACCAAAATGGGATGTGAAGCAGAGGTGGCACTCACTGCTCAGGAAGCCTTGGTTGCACGATGGACAGATCCGGCTCCTCGGAGCCTCGGGAACTGGATCCCTCAAAAAAGAGGGAGGAGCCCTGGCCGCGGCTCAGTGATTCGAACGTGGGCACTGAAGGGTCTCGGGTTCAATTCCCGTCAAGGGCATGCACCTGGGTTGCAGGTTTGATCCCAGTGCCTGCAAGAGGCAACCAGCCGATGTGTCTCTCTCATCTCTCTCTCTCTCTCTTCCCGCCCCCCCCCCTTCACTTTCTCTAAAAATCAATGGAAAAAATATCC
>NW_005334618.1:0-678 GCF_000412655.1 Myotis brandtii | reverse complement strand
ACCGCCCATGGAATTAAACCAACCAACCATGTCCCACTACCACCGTTCCTCCCACCATGAACCTAGAGCCACCTCACCCTCTTGATGCTACAAAGCCTCCCTTCCACAGCCCATGGTTGTTCATTTGGTTCCCAAGTTCAATCTACGTGTGGCCCTGTCTCCTTATCCCAGGCTGTGAGTATGTGTGATGAATACACTGCTCTCAGTTTCATCAGTCCAGTGATAAATGCCACACATCTGGCCATCCCATAACTCCAGGGCGGTTCATCAGTGGGGTGAAAGGGAGGTGATTAAACGTAGCAGCACAGAGATCTGTCAGGGGAGGGCCTGGGTGGGCAAAAGGTACCTGTGCCGACAGAAATACAGACCACCAAGAGCCCCCTCGGTGAGGGAAGCTCCCAAGGCTACCGTGGGGACGTGAGAAAACAGTTATCACAGTGTCTGCTGGGGCCTCGTACAAAATGACTCATTGAGAATAACAGGGCCAACAATCAAATGCTTACTAGGTCATTAACTTCAGAATGAGCCGCATAGAAGAAAAGAGAACAAACCTACGCTGAGATTCTGATGCTAACTTCCAATCCTTATTTATTTTTCTTCACTTTTTTTTTAATCCTCACCCAAGGACATGCTTAGAGACAGGAGGGGGGGAGGGAAGAGAGAGAGAGAGAGAGAGAG
>NW_005334617.1:0-295 GCF_000412655.1 Myotis brandtii | reverse complement strand
GTGGCCAGCTTGAAAACAGCCCTCATCCCCTCACCCATGCTGGCCAAGACCCCCCAGCAGGGACCCTCACCCCATGGGGGCATGGCCAGCCTGCAAACCACCACAGGCCCCTCGCCCAGGCCGCTCCACATCCCAACAGAATTCCCACCCTGATCCGGGACACCCTTCAGGGCAAATCAGCTGGCCCCCACCTGTGCACCAGGCCTCTATCTGTACTAATGAAAGGGTATTATGCTAATTAGGCTAGGAGACCTTTCTGGAGACCTTCCGGATGTTCTGCTGGACAAAGCCATGG
>NW_005334616.1:0-901 GCF_000412655.1 Myotis brandtii | reverse complement strand
CGCTCTATCCACTGAGCCAAACCGGCCAGGGCATGAACAGTTATGGACCCAAGCTTAGGTCACTGATGAAGGCCGGCCCACCTTAGCAGCAAGCAGTGTCCCCCCCCACACCCGCACCCCCCCAAGGGATGGTTTCTGAGGGAAACCCACCAAATACCTGGTCACCGGCGATTACATGGGCCCCCTCCATCTCCTGTGGGCAGTGAGTTTTTCCTCCCTGGAATAACTGGACCTCTTTTGCTTTCCTAGCCTTGCAACCCTCCTGCCAACAGCAGCATCTGGGCCTGCCCTCAATGGCCCCATTCACCTCATGCTAATCGCCCAGTGTTGCTCCTGATCAAGGAACTGGGTTTAGGAGGAAGTCAGTGGGCGGGCGGGTCCTGTACCCCATCACCCCAAAGCAGCCAGCCTCAGGGAACAGAGGCTGGGGTACAGTGCCAGGCTGCAGACCAGAGCCCTGGGGCTGGGTGTTGTCCTCCCGGGACAGACAAACAAGACAGACAGACAGACAGCCGCTCAGGGCCAGGGCCCAGCCACGCTGCCACACTTACCGACGTTACCAGGAAGGGCCCCTGAGGTTTCACTTCTCTCAGGGTCACACCCGATGACTCACTCTGTCAATGTTTGCTTCCTGTCGGTTCCTGCCGCCCTGAACCCTGCGGTTGTAGGTTCATGCCTAACGGTCGGTGAGCACACAGAATAGCGAGGTGTGTGAGGGGGTCCGCCCCTGCACTTTTTGGGGGTATCTCAGGAGTGCCACCGAGGGGTGAGGCAAAGAGGGGCAGGAAGGAGGGGGTAGGGAGAATGCTGCTTACCCTGGGGGCCAACCAGGGCTGTGACTAGGGCTTGGGGATGTGCCTGGAGAACCTCTAAATCAGCGGTTCTCAACCTGTGGGTCGAG
>NW_005334615.1:0-710 GCF_000412655.1 Myotis brandtii | reverse complement strand
CCCTGTTTTTAAAATAATGCACCACTACTCCCCACCAAACCCCCGACTCTCGGGGCCCTGCTCCTAGTTAATACAGAAACTTGCAACGCAAAGCATGGTTCTTGGACCAGCAGCACAGGCACCACCCGACAGCTTATTGGAAATGCAGATCTTGGGCTCCATTCTAGACCTCCTGCATCAGAATCTGCATGAAAAATAACACCCATGTGATTCACATGCACATTAACGTTTGAGAGGCAGGGAGTTAGAATACACCATCTGATAAATCAACATATGCTCTTACAACTAGCCAAGATTTCAAAGTCCTTCCTATGTGCCAGGCTGTGTGATGAGACTTTTCAAGTCTTGTCATATTTAACTTTCACACAACTTTACACGGTAGGGACTCTGTTGAACCCATTTCACAGATGAAGAAGCCAAAGTTTGAAAAAAGATCAAGCAACTTACCTAAGGTCACACAGCAAAGAGCAGGGATCTGAAGCCAGGCAATCTGACTCTAGAAAAGTCATAGGGCTCAAGACTGAGGTGAAGCCTGGCCAATGTGGCTCAGTGGTTGAGCATTGACCAATGAACCAAGAGGTCACGGTTTGATTCCTGGTCAGGGCAACATGCCTGGGTTGTGGGCTCGATTCCAGTAGGGGGCATGCAGGAGGCAGGTGATCAATAATTCTCCCTCATCATTGATATTTCTCTCTCTCTCTTCCTCTCTG
>NW_005334614.1:0-210 GCF_000412655.1 Myotis brandtii | reverse complement strand
GTGTGCGGGGCGTGTGCACGGGCACGTGTGTGTGTCTGTGCGTGTGTCTGTGTGTGTGCACGGCCTGAGCGAGTGTGACTGCCCGGCGGTCCTCACCTGTCCTCCTCGCTGCACCCAGAGCCTGTTTGGGGGGCGGTGGGCGGGGGGCGGTGCTGAGAGAGCTCCGAGGAGGCGCCCACAGCGGGCAGAGGAGCTGGGAGCAGGGCAACC
>NW_005334613.1:0-340 GCF_000412655.1 Myotis brandtii | reverse complement strand
TGATGGAAGGAGACTTGATTTAAGGGTGAATATACAATAAAATATATAAATTATGTATTATAGAATTGTGTCCCTGAAACCTAGATAATTTTATTAACCAGGGTCACGCCAATAAATTCAATTTATGAAAGAAAAAAGAAATTTAAAAAAGAAAAAAAATCTGTCTCTCCTCTTCACTTTAGTGTCCCCAGCAATGAGCACAGTGCCTCACGAAGAGTGGATTCTCAACGAACATTCACTGAGTAAATAAACACATAAGTGAATCGACAACAACGCATTTATTTTCAGAACACCAAGTAATTCCTTAAAATTGATATAATTAAGACCTTATGAATGACAA
>NW_005334612.1:0-832 GCF_000412655.1 Myotis brandtii | reverse complement strand
TTATTGAAACATCACTTTTCCTTGTCCACTTAAAAAATGTTTCTAGCATTAGAGGTTAATGAGTTTTCCCCCTTTATATAGTCAAATAATAACTAAAGTTGTCCTATTTTTGACTGTTCAGACCTCAACTACAAGCTTTAGTTTTTCCTTTGAATTATGAACTGGCATCATATTTTTTAGATTTTTAAATGATTATCATAGATTCAAATTTTTCCATCAGACATTTGATATTAGTGGTTGTAAACATGTATTTTTCCTCCTAATCCTGTCGGTTTCTTCCCTGCACCTGATCTTTTGTACCAGTTGTTTGGCAGGCTCTGCCTGTCCCATGCTACGGATTTTGCTAGGTGGTTAGATTGAAGAGTGAGTAATAACAGAAACATGTCCTCCTGACTTAGAGGGGCTATTAGTTTAATAAGCTACTTTACCTCCTTTATGAATCTAATCAGCATAAAAATAGCATTTTCAATTATTTAGACCTTGCTTGCTTCAGTGATAGAGAAATTGCACATTTTAATTATTTCTTAATATAATGGAAACTATAGTGATGATAAAAACAAAATCTCATCCACCCATTTCTGTACTCCCTCAGTTTACAACAATAAGGTAAACTTGCTTTGTGTAATGTGTGTTCAATTTCCATATCTGTCCAACCTCCAATTACTATGTGACATTATAAGCCTATTAGAATTAAGAGTACTGAATGTTGAATTTATTGAATTCAAAGTGTACTGTTATGCTGAAATAAGCAGCATTTGTTTCCATAAAGATAGAAAGTGTGTACCTTTCTCATCAACAATATGATTACAAACAATGGTTTATCTTTTGCTTC
>NW_005334611.1:0-244 GCF_000412655.1 Myotis brandtii | reverse complement strand
AGAACCAGGATGAAGAAAAGGAGGGGGAAAGACTAAAAGGGAGGAAAAAAATAATTGTGGTTCAGCACCACCATATACACGAGAGAGGAGATATAGCTGTTAAGAATATAAGTTCAGAATTTAGAAAGAACTTGGTTGAAATCTCAGGCATCATTGCTTATTTTGAGACCTTAAACAAATTAAGTAGTGTTAACACTAGTTATATTCTCCTAGCATTCTGAATAATAGATCTATTACAATGTAG
>NW_005334610.1:0-502 GCF_000412655.1 Myotis brandtii | reverse complement strand
GGGGGCAGTAAGGGGTGACCAGGCCGGTGGAGGGGGCAGTTAGGGGCGATTAGGCCAGCACTCAGAGGCAGTGAGAGGTGACCAGGCCGGCAGGGGGGCCAGTTAGGGGCGATCAGGCCGGCATGGCAGTGAGGGGCGATTAGGCCGGCAGTGGGTGAAGTTAGGGGCAACCAGGCAGGGAGGCAGGCGAGCGATTAGGAGCCAGTGGTCCAGGATTCTGAGAGGTATGTCCAGCTGCCGGGATCGGGCCTAAACCGGCAGTTGGACATCCTCCGAGGGGTTCTGGATTGGAGAAGGTGCAGGGTGGGCTGAGGGGGCCCCCCCGCCATGCACAAATTTCGTGCACCGGGTCTCTAGTAATTTAATAAAATATTTAGTTAGAATTAATCATGGCTTTGTTTTTAATGAAAAATTGCAACCATCTAAATGTTCAACAGGAGGTTGGTGTGTTCAATAATACACCCATTAAAAAAGGTATTAGAAAAATATTTAATGACCTAAA
>NW_005334609.1:0-253 GCF_000412655.1 Myotis brandtii | reverse complement strand
ACATGCTCCCAGGAATGGTGGAATTACAACTGAAATATGAAAGGGCTTCCTGAATAATTAATGGAAAACTCACAGGAGAGAACCCTGATAGCCAAGGACCAAAGGTGGAGACTGCATAGAGACGGGTAGGAGGGGCAGAGGCATGAAAGGGCTGGCCAGGCACCCACAGGTGGCAACTAAAGTCCTGGAGATATATCTCAGCTGTGGGGGTGTGTGTGTGTGGGGGTGCCACTGAGAACTCTGGGATCTAATC
>NW_005334608.1:0-286 GCF_000412655.1 Myotis brandtii | reverse complement strand
TTTTTGGTTTTCAACATAAATTTATTAGGAAAAGGTATTGAGCTTATATTTCCAAATATCAAACAAATGCTAATGAATTCTTTCTAAAAAGTATGTTTTTATTGATTTATTTGAGAGAGAGAGGGATAGAGAGAGAGACACATCGATGAGAAACATCATTGATTAGCTGCCTCCTGCACACCCCCTACTGGGGATGGAGCCTTCAACACAGGCATGTGCCCTGACCCAGAACCAAACCAGTCACCTCTGGGTTCATGGGTTGATTCTCAACCACTGAGCCACACCA
>NW_005334607.1:0-727 GCF_000412655.1 Myotis brandtii | reverse complement strand
AAACACATCAGGCCAGAAAGGAATGGAAGGAAATTTAAAAAGTGATGCAAAGCAAGGAACTCAATCCAAGAATACTCTATCCAGCAAGGCTATCTTTCAAAATTGAAGGGGAAATCAGGAACTTCGCAGACAAAAAAAAAGGCCAAAGGAGTTTATCACTACCAAACCAGCAATACAAGATATGCTAAAGAGACTGCTGTAAAAAGAATAATAAGGGAAGAAGGATGACAGGCACAAAAAATAAAAATGGCTACAAACAAGTACTTATCAATAATAACTTTAAATGTAAATAAACTAAATACTCCAATCAAAAGATACTGAGTGGCTGAATGGATAAGAAAACATGACCATATACATGCTATCTAAAAGATACCCATCTAAGAACTAGGGACTCATACAGACTGAAAGTGAAGAGATAGAAAAATATCTTTCAGGCAAATGGAAATGAAAAAAAAGCTGGGGTAGCAATACTTATATCTGACAAAATAGACCTCAAAGTGAAGGCGATAGCAAGAGATGGGAAGGCCAGTTCATAATATTAAAGGGATTGATACAACAAGATGATATAACCCTAATGAACATATATGCTCCCAATACTGGAGCACCCAAGTACATTTTTTAAAAATCCTGGAATAAGGACACATTTGTAATATCTTATTCAATAAAGAAAAAATAAAGAAAAAAAATCCTGGGAGAGATCAACAACAATACAATCATAGTAGGGGAC
>NW_005334606.1:0-567 GCF_000412655.1 Myotis brandtii | reverse complement strand
GGAGGGGCTGTGGGGGTGGGGGGAGACACCAAAGGAGGTGAGGACGCAGGGCGTCCGGGGCCCTTAGAAGTCCTGGTTTACTCAGGGTAGTCTGTAATTATTAATAGGGCCTGTTTTCATTCTCAAGTGTCTTTGCCATTAAATGGAAAATTATAGGATTATCCTACCTAGAGGTCATTGTAACCTGAAACCTATATGTGCATATTAACCAAAATGATCCCAATAAATTCAATTAAAAAAATTTAAAAAAATACATCTTCAAAAAAAGGTCATTGTAAAGACTATGGCTTTAAAAAAAAAAATCCTTACCTGAGGATATGTTTATTTTAGAGAGAGAGGAAGGCAGAGAGAGAGGGAGAGAGAGATAAACATTGATACAAAAGAGAAGCATCTATAGGTTGCCTTCTGCATGCACCCTGGCTGGGGTTTGAACCCAAAACCTAGGTATGTACCCTGACTGAGAATCGAACCTGCAACCTTTTGGTATATGGCACGCTCCAACCAACTGAGCCATTCAGCCTGAGCAAGGCTATGGCTTTTTAAAAATATATATATTTTATTGATTTT
>NW_005334605.1:0-257 GCF_000412655.1 Myotis brandtii | reverse complement strand
ACTAGAGGCCCTGTGCACAAAAATTTGTGCACTGGTGAGGGAGGGGGGTGGGGAGGGTGTCCCTCAGCCCCACTTGTGCCCTCTCTCAGTCTGGGACCCCAGGGAGATAACCATCTGCTGGCTTAGCCCCACTCCCCGGGTGGCAGATGGCAGGCCAGATCCCTCGGTGCCTGGCCCACCTCCCCGGGTCATGCACATGGCAGGGCCGATCCGGGGGTTGGGGCACCATCCCGGGTCAGGTTGCACACGGGACGCCC
>NW_005334604.1:0-403 GCF_000412655.1 Myotis brandtii | reverse complement strand
AATGAGAACAGTCCTGAGAGGAGAATAGGGAGTGAAAAGAGAAATGCTATTTGTGTATTTTGATTTTTACTGCATACATTTTATAGATAGACTAGAGGCCTGTTGCACGAAGATATTCATGCAATAGGCCTTCCCTTCCCCTGGCTGCTGACACCAGTTATTCTCTGGCACTCAGGACCCAGGCCTTTGCTCCGGCCAGAGCCTTCTGCTCCACCACTTCGTGCCTATGTATGCAAATTAACCGCCATCTTTTTTTGATTAATTTGCATACTCTCCTGATTGGCTGGTGAGCCTAGCAGAGGGACGGTCAATTTACATGTTTGTCTATTATTATGTAAGATAGATAGATAAACAGATAGATGCTTATATATGAAATATGCAAAGAATATTTCTAAAAGAATTA
>NW_005334603.1:0-847 GCF_000412655.1 Myotis brandtii | reverse complement strand
AGCCACACTGTGAAGCCAGGCACTGGGCTGTCCTCCGAGACAGGGAACTCAGTCGAGGGAGGCCTTCCCAGCCCGTCTTCTCTAGACAAAGTCCCAGAAGCCAGAGCCCCAGGCTGAGAGGAGCTGGACCCAGGAAGTGCAGGAGGGGACGCTGCTGCTGCTGCTGCTGCTGAGAGAAGAGGTGAGTCGGGAGGAGCCCCTGTGAACAGCCCACCCAGCATCACTGACTCTCCTCACCTTCCCCTCCTCTTTCATTTCAACCTGAGCCCATAGCTGTTCCCTGGCTCACGTTCAGTCTTGAACTTCCAATGTTTCCAACCTGGGACAAGGGGTGGAGGAGCCGTCAGCGAAAGATGGAGCCTGTGGGTTATACAGACCCAAGTGATCTGCTCACCTCAAGGTCGTCCCAGTGCCCACGGGCAGTGGGTTTGGGGGACAAAGAGGTTGTGAGTGGGTGGAGCTTCCCCCATATCCTGAATTTTAGAACTTTAACCTCTCAGGGCAGGTGCACAGTGGGCTAGCTGGGGGTGGTGTCCAACAGGACATCTGATCACAGAGGATCTTGTGCTGTGTGGCCTGGACAGCGCAGCCTCACGTGTTTAACCTCACCCTCCTGTGTGTGAGTGTATGTGTGTGCACACACACATGCACACACATGCACACACATGCATACTCACATGCACGCACGGGCACACACATACACATGGGCACATGCACACACGCACGGGCACATGCATACTCACACACACATGCACACACACATGCACACACATGCATACTCACACACATGGGCACCCACTAACACACACGCACACACATGCACACTCACACACATGCAAACACGCAC
>NW_005334602.1:0-281 GCF_000412655.1 Myotis brandtii | reverse complement strand
TGTGGCTTAATGGTTGAGCATCGACCTATGAACCAGGCGGTCAAAGTACGATTCCCTGTGAGGGCATGCCCGGGTTTCAGCTCGATACCCAGTAGGGGGCGTGCAGAAGGCCGATGATCAATGATTCTCATCATTGATGTTTCTATCTCTCTCTCCCTCTCCCTTACTTTCTGAAATCAATAAAAATATTTTTTAAAAAGAAATCAGGTTTCACTGTATTTGCATTTTAAAAAAATATATATTTTTTTTATTGATTTCAAAAAGGAAGGGAAAGGGAGAGA
>NW_005334601.1:0-204 GCF_000412655.1 Myotis brandtii | reverse complement strand
AGGGCTTCAGTGCGAGTTTGAACCACAGCCCGGGATGGAGGCCGCCTTTCCCGTCGGGGGTCCTTGGATGGCAGCTCCACAGGGTGCTGGTTCTGATCCAGTTACCAGGGAAGGCGGCGCTCCGCCCGGTTCCTTCCTGGCCCGTGTGCCTGCTGTGGGCCCCGAGGGGCTGCTGGGGGGTGTGGGCAGCTCACCTGCGGGCTT
>NW_005334600.1:0-478 GCF_000412655.1 Myotis brandtii | reverse complement strand
CAGCTAACTGACCTGATCTGGCCCCAATCACCTCCCCCCGACAACCTCCCTTAGCCCCTCCCCTGGCCAGCCCCCCCAACCGGTGGCCAACCTATGGTCCTTGCCCCGATGGCTGTCCCCCCAATAGGCCTTGATTTCCCGTTAGGCTGAGGGACCCCACCTATGCATGAATTCATGCACAGGGCCTCTAGTTTGAATATAAATAACCCTGTATGGCTGTTGGCTACCATATTGTGTAGCCCAGGTTGAGCCAGCAGACTGGCTATTGTGAATACAAACATAGACATAAGAACTTGAAGAATTCTCCTCTTGTAAAAATCTTCCCTTGGTGCAACCAAGGATCCTTGGAAGTTGGAGCCTTCATTCTCAGTAACCCAGGCAATCATCCTTATTCTCACATAGCAAAAGAATCATTACTCAGAGGCAAGAAGTTCTGGCATCCATCAAGTACTCAAGATATTATTGCAGGGGCATTGAA
>NW_005334599.1:0-992 GCF_000412655.1 Myotis brandtii | reverse complement strand
ACTGTGTTCTCTCTCACCCGGTACCATGTTCTCTCTCACCCAGCACTGTGTTCTCTCTCACCCAGCCCGGGAGTATCCACACTGAAGGGACCAGACTTACTGAAACCCACAGACCCCTTAGCCTCAGTTCCACAGGTGGCATGTTTATTTACTGCTTGGAGGGTGTGGAAACCTAAGTTAATGCTATAAAATTATATGTCCTTCTGTCTTTGACAATCCCCCACCTCCCTGCTCTCTGGTGTCATAGGAATGCCTTACAGGTCTGAGTCCCCACTCTCTCTAATGAAACAGACAAGGTAGGCCTCCCACATACTCACTGCAGTCGTTTGGTAGTGGCTGCCTGGCCACTAGTAGAAGATGCTGGAAGGATACTCTGTGCTTGATTAGTACTGTCTGCCATGGGCACAAGAAGGGAGAATGGACGTGTCTTTGTTCAGTGTTTGCAATCCCCGTCTTAGATCACACATTTCTGGGAGGCAGGGGATGTATCATTATAGTTCTCGGTGCAAACGTACCTAACATAGCTCATGAGTTACTGGTGACGGTGGTGAAGAATGTTTATGCAGAAATACAATAATTTAACTAGTTAGCCAAAATCTGGTGATTGCCCTCTATCCCCTTAGCTTGCTCTTCACGTGTCAGAGATCAAGCAACTCCATTTACAAAGACTTCACTCCCTACACTGGGACTACTTGGACAGTTGGAGCGCTGTCATAAATATTAGACACCAAATTGTGGAAATAAGGGGATAGTTTTGTGGTGTGGCAAATTCTGCTCTTCTTCTTCTATTAAATAATTTTTTTTTTGCTTACTCGCAATTCATTAGATGTCCCCAGCATCCAGCTGTGTTGCAGGCTCAGCTGGACACACACAGGGGAGAGGGAACAGTATTATGAGCAAATGAATGAGATACATTCGTTTTTCCCTGGTAACATTCATCTCACTCAAGTCATGTGCTATACTGTGGGTCTGTGTCTTCCCTCAGAGAGGCA
>NW_005334598.1:0-442 GCF_000412655.1 Myotis brandtii | reverse complement strand
TGTGTCTGTGGCCAAGCCTCTGAGCATGCGCCTGGGGATGCAGCTTGCCAAGCACACACAAGAAAAAGTAAGCTCCTGACTAATTTGGCCACTGAAGATACAGTGAACACTTTTAGATTAAGACAGTTTATCACTTACAAAGACGGTGAGAGGAAGACCAGCCAGACAACCCAGCTCCCTTGTCCCCACACACCAACAAGGATAACGCTGAAACCAAAGGAGCCAGATGCCAGCAACACAACTTGGACAGGTCGTTGCTGAGGAGCCTCGTGCAGACAGCAGCTGAGAGGTTTTAGTCTGCAGCTCTATTCTGAGGGGTTAGGGCAGAAAGCCCCTTCCCTCATCAGAAGCTGCAAGGTAATGAGACATTGTCCTGACAGCCTCCCATGGGGGAGGCGGGGAGGCGACTGGGAGATGAGCTCATCCTTGAAGGCTCTCCATC
>NW_005334597.1:0-219 GCF_000412655.1 Myotis brandtii | reverse complement strand
TGGTTTATATTTTGAGATCACATATTCACATTTATAAGTTTTTCAAAAAATGGTCTTAACATAATATACTAGTGGCCCAATGCATGAAATTCGTGCAAGGGGCTCAGCCCTCGCAGCTGCAGTGGCTTGCCTCGGGCCTCGCAGCCCGGGCTTCGTCCAGAAGGACATCCAGAAGGTCATTAGGCTGTCTAGTCTAATTAGCACATTACGCTTTTATTA
>NW_005334596.1:0-366 GCF_000412655.1 Myotis brandtii | reverse complement strand
CAATTAAATCCTTAACTTGACTTTCTGACTCGATCTTGAAAATCTGTGATGCAGACGCGGTAATCAACCCACTGTAACGCAGTCTGTAGGGGGAAATTTTTAAAGTTTTTCCTGATAAATGCCCTGCTCTTTAATGACAACCCAAGAAAATCCATGACTTTATAGCCTCTCTTGGTTTTGAGATCAAGTCCTGCTTTAGAAAATAGGACTCCCCTTCTGGGACCACAAATGTTTCCCGGAGAACGAACCGAAAGACCCTACTCTCGCCCAGTGACAGCTCTGCACTCTGCCCGTCCCTAACTCAGCGGGGACCTGAAGTACCTCCCTTTCCCCATAAAGCAGTGGTTCTCAACCTTCCTAATGCCG
>NW_005334595.1:0-293 GCF_000412655.1 Myotis brandtii | reverse complement strand
CTAGAATCCACGGGGTGCAGCCTGGTGAATATTCACGTTAATGTGCGAGACCCTTTAAGGAGGCGTTTATGGGATAAAAGTAGCCAAACACGCATTGAAATCAACAGCAACCGACTTTCAACACTGACATCGTTAGCATCTCCCGCCACCGAGCCAGTCCCTCCGAGCTGTTGGAGAGACTTCGTTCACTCCCTGCTCGAGTGCACGTGTGTGTAATGGGCGAGCTGCGAGGGCTGCGCGGTTTAGCTTAAGACTTTACAGCAGGGGTCCTCAAACTACGGCCCGAGGGCCAC
>NW_005334594.1:0-219 GCF_000412655.1 Myotis brandtii | reverse complement strand
ACTTTGAGCATGTTTTCATATGTCTCTGGCCTTCCTTCTGTCTTCTGTTGACAAGTATCTATTTAGGTCCATTGCCCATTTTTAGATTGGGTTGTTTATCTAATTTTTGTTAAGTTGTATGAGTTCCCTTTAAATGTTGGAGATGAAACCCTTATCTGTGATAATATTGGCAAATATGTTTTTCCCATGCAGAGGGCTTTCTTGTTGTTTTGTTGATGG
>NW_005334593.1:0-555 GCF_000412655.1 Myotis brandtii | reverse complement strand
TATGTGCCCTGGACCGGAACAGAACCCAGGACCTTTCGGTCCGCCGGCCGATGTTCAACTACTGAGCCACGCCGGCTGGGCTCAGTGGACATCTTAGAAGACGTTAGTTCTGGCTACTGGGCCGAGGCTGAGATTCTGTGCCCACGTGTGATGGCGCAGTGATGGCGCTCCTGAGCCCACAGCCCTAGCCCCAGGCCCTGCCCCCTGCTGGCTCCCTGCCTCCCCTCGGGGCCTCGTCCTCCTGGGTGAGACCGTAGCCTGGTCTCCAAGGGCTGCCCCACCCCCAGCAGATCTCAGGGAATTTCCAGTGGGCAGGCGGGGGAGGGGAGCTGAGGGGTGGGTGCCCCCCTGTCTGCTCTCGGTCCCTCCCCAGCTCCACCGTCGAGGCCCTGAAGACCCTCATGTGGAGCACGGGGTACGGGGACTACGTGTCGTATGTGCAGACCCAGGAGGGCTGGGGGCTGCTCACCAGCCCCGAGAGGCACTACGAGGGCGTCACCGTGCTGGCCAGGTGAGCCCGCGCTGCGTGCCTGTCCTGGGGCCTCCCAGGAGTGG
>NW_005334592.1:0-387 GCF_000412655.1 Myotis brandtii | reverse complement strand
CTGACCATCTTGTGGTGGCCATCTTGTGTGTTGGAGTTCTGGTCAATTTGCATATTGCCTCTTTATTAGATAGGATTAGTAGTAGTAGCAGTTTCTTTTTTGGATCAGGAAGGCAAATTTACTTCTGTGCAGAAGGGTGCATGCCAGCTGGAAATCATGGGCAAAGCACACCAAACGGGAAGTCTGTTTGGGTTTATTTACTGACGTGGGTCTGCCCTGCCCCTCACTCTGAACTCTGACTTGATTGGTCAAGGCTGAGAGCTCGGGTTCCCATTATTGCTCCATTGGCTAATTTAGAGGGAGGGGAGGGCTAAGACAGAGCCTAATATGGCAGCCCCTTGAAAATCTGAAGGTCATGCCCTAACCGGCTTGGCTCAGTGGATAGAG
>NW_005334591.1:0-232 GCF_000412655.1 Myotis brandtii | reverse complement strand
CCCAGGTGCCTGTGACCAGCCAGAGGAGGGAATCCTGAGTCCTGGGTGCGGGGTGAGGCAGAAGTGGTTAGGGCCGATCAGGCCAGTAGGGGAGCAGTTAGGGATTATCAGGCAGGCAGAGGTGGTTAGGGATGATCAGGCAGGCAGACAGGAGAGTGGTTAGGAGCCAGCAGTTTCGTATTGCGAGAAGCAGTTGGACATCCTCCAAGGGGTCCTGGATTGGAGAAGGTGC
>NW_005334590.1:0-244 GCF_000412655.1 Myotis brandtii | reverse complement strand
ATACTATTCAGCCTTGGAAAGAGGGAAGTTCTGACCCATGCTACAACACTGATCAATGAAGAGGAATCATGGAGAGTGAAATAAGCCAGGCACAGAAGCAAAAATGCAGTAGGATTCCACACAGATGACGTTCCTGGAGTCATCAAAGTCAGAGACAGAAAGTGGAACGGTAGTGGCCAGGGCCGGGACGAGGGGGGGTGAATGTTAAATAAGCACAGAGTTGCTCTTTGGAAGATGGAAAGTT
>NW_005334589.1:0-221 GCF_000412655.1 Myotis brandtii | reverse complement strand
TTTTTTTAAAGAAAAATAACTTTAAGTATCAGTGTTTCAGTTTGTATAAGGTTACTCCTTGTTATCAGTATAATTCTACATGACTCCAATAGAGAGAGAAACAAATGTTATTTGACTTATTTTAATAATAATAAACCTGTATCCTTAATACCAAATATCTTTCCCCTTAAATTAATCATCACTATTGCCATGCATGTGTGTGTGTGTGTGTGTGTGTGTGT
>NW_005334588.1:0-536 GCF_000412655.1 Myotis brandtii | reverse complement strand
GGAGTGCCCGGACCTACACCTACCTGTTCTCCCACCCCTCTCGCATGCCGGTCTACCCCAAATGGGTGGGTGCCGACCACGCCGATGACCTCCAGTACGTGTTTGGGAAGCCCTTCGCCACCCCTCTGGGCTACCGGGGCCAAGACAGGACTGTCTCCCAGGCCATGATCGCCTACTGGACCAACTTTGCCAGAACTGGGTAAGGCGGGGTGAGGCTGGGCCAGGCCTCCTGCCACCTGGGCCCACATGCCTGTCCCCTCACGTACACTTAACCTCCATGAGCCTCAGAACCCCCTGTGTGTGAGGATAGGAGGTACTGGAAGGGCCCTGGCCGGTTTGGCTCAGTGGATAGAGCCTGGGCCAGTGTACTGAACGGTCCCGGGTTTGATTCCTTTCAAGGGCACGTACCTCAGTTGCAGGCTCAAACCCCAGCCCTGGTTGGGCGTGTTGGGGATGTGTCTCTCTCACATCAATATTGCTCTCTCTCTCTGCCTCTCCTTCCTTTTCACTCTCCATTGAAATAAATGGAATAATAT